>NW_010156964.1:0-2549 GCF_000695765.1 Mesitornis unicolor
GTGCCCCCTCCCTGGCAGTGCCCAAGGCCATTACAGATGTAATCCTGTGCAGGGCAGGTTTTGGCTCCAGCAAAGGCACAGACCTGCTGTTAAAGCGCGTTACAGATGCACCCACACAGCCCTCAACAGGGATGATCGTCAGTACAGGCAGCTCTCTAATGCCTTGTTTTGCCTTTCTTGTTCAGTCCGTGGCTTGATAGCTGATTTATTGCACGATATTAAAAGTCTGGAGTATCTGCCCTGCAGGCTCTTTTGAAATGGCTCATCCTGATGGTATCTGAATGTGTCACAAGCATTAATTTTAGGAAGCCCCTGTGCAGCTACTATGACCTTTTACAGATAAGGGGTGGAGCGGGGGAATGATTTCTAAAATCTCCAGATTTCACTTCTCAGGTTGAAAGGAGAGGCCTGGGGCTGATATTTCAGCATTTCACTTGGTCAAAGCACAGCTTTTACCCCTTTTTTTTAATGCAAACAACCTATTGGTGCAAAAACTGAGTGGCTTTTCTTGACTTTTGATTTCCGATGTTCACTCTGCTGCAGCTGTGCCCCGTGTGGGCTGCAGACAAGGGACGAGTGATGGAAATGCCCCTCACACTGAGACCTCACGCAGCGCCACCATCCCGCTCCTCTCGCAAAAGGAGATGCCCCAGCACCCATCAGAATTTGGCACACGGGAGAGGAGAAACCTGTAATAATTCTGGAATAAGAGGTAATTAAAATCTGTCATCTATGCAGTTATTCCTGAGTAATCCTGGCCCCTATGCATGTAGAGTATGGATAACTGAAATACTGAGTGTGCTGGGCATTCCTATATTTGTTTTGAATATTCTGTTGTTGTTGTTCTCCAAGCACTGAATGTGCCACAAGACTCAAGTGTATTTTTGGGGGTGTGTTTGGCAATGCAGGTTGGATACACAGAATGGGCCCACTGCTCCCTTGCCAGCAAAGACACTCGGATGGAGAGCAACAGCTTCCTGTTTATCGAGGAAAATCAATGTTCTCCCTCTCCTCCTTCATCGAGGGTCTGGTCATCTTTCCAGCTGGCACTAATTGCTTTGATGTCCCTAAACCAACTTCATGAAAACAGGCTTTCTTGAAGGGAATTCTCCCTGCTCTGGGGATTATTTGATTATAAGTGAGTCACACTTCCTGACAAAGCCTTTCTTTAATTAAAAAAAAACAACTTGAGAAATCAGCATTGCTCAGCCACTCTCATTTGCTGTGTGCCAGGAGCAAACCTCCAAACCTCTGCTAATTCTGTGATGGCTTTGGTTTTGGGTCGAAATGCATGAAGAAAACTCGCACCTGAGATTTGGACCTAAAGCAGAGCAATTTACAGCCAAGGCAAAAGATTAGATTGAGACGCTGATAGCATCTTAGGCATTTTTCTGCTGAAACAGTCTTGTACATACTTGACCTGGATAGGGTTAGAGGAATTGGATGATCTGAAAGAAGTACGTGGTTTTTACAGCATTGCTTATCGCCACAGTATCAAAATCTTGAAAATAAAACCAGTATGAAATAAACACAGACCCTAGCTTTAATTCAGATTAATTTCAGATGAGCCACGATTGCGTTTCTTAAGATAAATGCACAGAAGTTCAAATATTTCTCCAAATACACGAAAACCCGAGATGCACGGTGATTTTAGTGGCTTTTGTAAGACATTTAACACTTCAAAGGACGAAACAGATCTCTGAAGACGTCTATTTCATGACATTTTTGTACTTCTCACCTATATGTCCAAAAAAGAAAGCCAAACAGTGCTGGTAAATTTCACATATAAATTTCACAAATAACAGTAAATAATCAAAGGTCTTTAGCCAGAAAAAGGACATCTGTGCAATTCCAGCACAGAACATTGGTCAATTCAGATTAAATGTGAACTTGAACCCCCCATTCCAGTCTGCAGTGAGCTTTGTGAGGAGTTTCAGCAGTATTTGATTATGTTTGCATGCAAAAGTTATGTAAAGTAGTAGAACATCTGCACTGGGAAAACTCTGAGGTAAATCCAAACTTGAATCTTGATGTTATAGTTTAGATGAAATTACAGCTTTCTCCTTACTTCCCTTGAAATCAGTGAAAAGTGAAAGCAAATAAAAAGCAAATGAACTCTGAACCTTTGAATTAAAACATCACTAAAAGTCATTAATCTTTTTTTTTTAATTTTACTTTATTTTTTTTTAAACTTTTATTTCCCTAATCCCCTGCCTTCTGTTTTCACAGACAACTCCAAGTGCCACTATACCAGTAAAATCAGAATTTAACTAAAACAGGGGTCATGATGAGCACTTTTCAGCTTCTGAAGCCAATATTGGCACTAAATGGACCACGGCTGCCCCACTAATGCAGGTAAACGCTCCTCGCCATGTGTTACCTCAATGTCCTGGCTGAGCTTTTTAACAATGCCTGTGATGGTCTGGACGTGGTTTTCCAGCAGCTGCCGGGCAGTGGTCTCCCCGTGCTGAAAACCTTTGCTGCCCTGGAGGTAGGAGACGATGTCATCTCTGATTCGGAAAGCCTGATGGAGGAGGAGCGCTGTGGTC
>NW_010156964.1:2566-7985 GCF_000695765.1 Mesitornis unicolor
CTCTTCCAGCAGGCGAGTCCCATTTCTGAGGGGAGGAGGAGGGGAAGGGTCTCTCCTGTGAACACCAAAAACCCCGGTGTTACACCAGTCATGTTGAGCAAGACAAGGGATGCGAGTGTTAGTGGTGTTCTGTCCCAGTGGGACCAGAGAATCACAGCATCGTTTGGTTGGAAAAGACTTTTGAGACCATTGAGTCCAACCATACCCTGTCCACCGCTGACCCATGTCCCTCAGCCCCTCATCTCCTCGTCTTTTCAACACCTCCAGGGATGGGGACTCCACCACTGCCCTTGACAGCTCTTTCCAGTGCTTGACGACTCTTTCCATGAAGAAATTTCTCCTCAGATCCAACCTCACCCTCCCTTGGCACAACTTGAGGCCATTTCCTCTCCTCCCATTGCTTGTTATGGGGAGCAGAGACCGACATCCTCCCTTGCTACCCCCTCCTTTCAGGAGCTGCAGAGGGGATAAGGTCTCCCCTCAGCTCCTCTTCTCCACTTGAACCCCCCAGCTCCCTTAGCTACTCCTGTACTAGGGCCTTTGATGCTCCCATGCTCTGCTTACACATCCCTGTGATGCCCTGAGTAATAACAACCACTCAATGCAGGGTGAACATTTGGGCAGCAGCCCTATTAGTGGCCTTGGAGATGTAAATGGCATTTTTGCCACTATTAGACAAAAACCCATATAACCAAAGGACCTGGACTTATTTTTCAGAAGCTTCACGGTACATCTGTAGTATATCATAATTTCAATCCTCATTTTAGCCTCTTATTATTTCATTTTACGTAAAGGCAAAACCAAACACACTCAACAACCACCTTTGAGGACACTTGTGATGTTCATGTGGAACATTTCCAGGAACACACACCCATTGAGAGCAGGCAGAAGAAAAGCTCATGCTTTTGTTTGGTTTTCCTTTGTATTATCCACACCTACCCACTGGAAAGGAGTCTGAAATCCTGACTGTTTTCTTATGGCTTTCCCCCCCGCCTGCTGGAAGCCAGAGGAAGGAGCCAGGGGCTCAAACGCACTCAGTGAAACCACATGTAAATATAGATGAGGGGTAGGATGCTGCAAGGATCTGAAACTGGCAGGTACAGAGTGAAGCTCAATTTAGATAGGCACAATCTGGAGCTTGAGGGAAGCTAGAGTCACCATTTACTTTTTTCTTTTTTTAAAAAAGAGAGAGATGTAGTTACTGCAGAAATTTAGGCTTTCGTGTTATCCAGAAAATGAAGTTTGTTTTATGCCTTAGTTTAAGCTGAATGGCACATTTTTAATGCTCTCAACGCTATATGAAGTACCCTTTCATCACACAGTTTAGCTAAACTCTGCAGCTTAATGATGAAGAAAAACATCCAGTTAGTCATTTGGGAAAGAAGTCATACGCATTTTGTCTTGATGTCTGCATTCAGACTGCTATAAATAACAGTTCTGATGTAAAAATAATTTTTAAAAAAGGAAGGAGAAGAGAAGAGACTTCAGCTGCCCCACTCGATCAATACGCAAAATGCAGAGATGACAGCTTAATGACTGAAGTGCGCCTAAGGATGCTCTGCAACAAATTTTACAGCCATATGGGCTGTAACGATGTTCTGCATCTGTCTCCTTTCTGTGCGTACCATGAGCTGCTTTACATTTGTCTGCACAATTAAGGCTTTAAAATAAACATAACCTTTGGTGGCCATGAAATACCAAGATCTGAGCACTTAATTTCAATCTCTCCTTGGTAAAAACTGTAAATATCAAAATGACCAGCTGAGGCTGTGTGAGGTCTCTTACTGTGACAGCAGAAGCCTTTTGTTGAACGTGAGGTGTGTCCGTAATCTATTTTTCCCCCTTCAGTTTTCAAAAGCATCTTGTTTCTTACAAACCATACTTAAAGAAAAAACCAACAAACTATAGTGTTTTAGAGTAAAACAGTTGTATGAAAATAAAAGTTAAGCAACACCGACTGATGCACAGCTTACCCTGCACGGCCAATCTTAAGGCTTAGGCCCAAGGCCTGGTTATTGCAGCCTGACACTCTTACCTGGCTTGCCCGTGACCACGACTGTAGATTGCAGTGTACGTGGAACAGGACACCTTCACTTAAGGTACTAAAAGTCACAAACAAGTCCTACAGCCTTGCACTGTTTGCCTTCATAGCAATGGTGTCCCACTGGTGTACAGCAACGCAAGAGCAACGGTACGACATGGGCCTGAGCCCTGCTAAGGAGCTGCAAGGACTCAAAAAGTATGATTTCTGAAAAAAAACTGAGCATCAGCAGTGATTTATCAGGCTAATGAGAATTTCTGCTGTCACCATTACTGTCTCAAGCACCTCGTGAAGGGTTGAGGCCTGCAGGACCCCCATCAGAGCCAAACTTGGGGACTTCTAAGCCCTTTCACATCCTGGCCTGGAAGCCCCTGCAGGTGGCCAGGTCCTGAGTGAGCTGTTGCCGCCTTAGAAAGCATCTCTAAACATGAACTTCTGTGAGCAGAGATATGGCCACCTTGTGTCATCTTCACAGATCTCTTCCTCCTCGTTACGAGGCTGGGACCATCATCACCCGCCACCCTCCATCATCTCGAGTCAGTCTGAAGGCCCATATGTAAAATCAGGGAGACAAAACACCCTCGATCCTCTGTTGGCACTGGGAGATTTACCAAAGATTTAGATCCATGATTTAAGGAAATTAACTTCCACTACAGAGCTCATTGGCCTAATTTAATGGCAATTTCAGCTTTCATTTTGCTCGGCTTTAGTGGAACTGACACCGCTTTAGGAGTTCCAAGCCACTTTGATTTATTAATGACCACCTTCAAAGGAGCTGAGTGTGTGCAATAAGCTAACCCCACAATCTACTGCTCTAAACACATCAATTATTATTATTATCAGCTGTAATTAACCGCTGAGTGGAGAAGCCAAGGAGGTTTTCAGATTCTGAGGACTTCATACCCTAAAAGTACTTTACTCAGTCGCTCCTCCCATGTTGGGATGCTTTCTGCAGATCCTGTAGTAATATTTCTCTGCAGCTGTACATGGATAACGATTCTCTCCAGACCTGCAGGAAATACTAAACTTTGGGCACTAAGCTTCCATCAAACCTATCTGAAATGCCCAAGGAATTAAAAAATTGTTAAAAGCAGAGCAACTTCACTTTCCCAGAAAAATAAGCTAACAGCAATGCAGGGACACTTGCAGGGAATTATTTCACATAGGGAGAAAAAAGATTCCGATAGTGCAAATATTTCTGGGTGCTGGATTTTCTGGATTTCCTTTGTTTATATTTGTTGCTACTGAGAGTGCTTTAATTAAAAAAAAAAATAAGAGGTGCATTTTGCTCCTAGCAAATCACTTGATAGTTCTGCTGGTCAGTATACCAGCATTTCCTAACAGAGTTTTCTGATGGCACAGTTGCAGTTTCAACTCTGGGAAGCCAAGCTTCAGACAGTGGCCTGCAGGGTGAAAAGAAAATATCAAGAAAATTCAGAGGGGTGATATTTATAAATGTGACATAGAGGGCAGCTATCAATATGCTGCTGCTTAAGGTTGTTCCCTCAATTCTGCAAAAATAAAGGATAATCTGTTAAGGTGTCACTTTGCGGTCTTGAGTAATCACCACATTTCTTCAACTCACACGAACCTTGGATGCTCTCAATGGATGCAAATCCATCCTCATTTCTTTGCTCAGAGAACAGCCAAGGATACGGCTCAAAAAGTATTTGCATTTTTTTCTGCTCAAGTTGCTGATGGAGGCATAGGAGAAAATACATCTAAAAGACCTGAACACAGAATATATAATAATAGAATATAATACTTCTTGTGCATCGCCCCAGGACACTGCTGCCATCCCTGACACAGGGTAGCATGTGTCCCCCTCACCAATCATCCCCATCATCCCTGCACGGTCCCTCTGCCAAAAACAGGTCCTGCCCTGCATGATGCCCACTGGTTGAAGGATGGGGCTGAGCGAGCAGAGAGGTTCCTCACAGCTCCCATCCAACCCAAGATGCTGCACAACAAAGATAATTCATATATTGCATGAATCATTTAGTTTTTGGGGTTTTTGTCTTTTGGAAATCTGTATCCAAGAAGGGATTTTTATAACCACCATCAGCCGCACGTTCTGAAAGCTTTCCCCTGCTGGGGTAGAGCGGTCTGTACTTCTGATGTGGGTCACTCTGCCCTTCCTGCAGTGTCAGTCACTCCTTCCTCTCCATTATAACCCTGGTTTTGGGTTTTTTCCACCTCCCCTGAGATTCAGGGACCACACCTGCTGTGCAGAAGCTCTGTTAAAAAATACCAGAGCCAGTAGTACGAACTGTCTGAAGCACACCGTGAATCTGGCCTCACAGAATCGTTTCAGAGGAGCTATTTTGGGACACATCTTAAAAAAGCCTTCCAAACCTTACGGAAATTTACTGCACAGCAGCATAAATTGCGTGCAGCTGCTGTTGCAATACAGCGATCACTGTTTACCTCCTGGCTCAGCTGCTGCAAACATTTCCTGTACTCCAACATGGGAAAAAATGTCTAAAAACCAAAAAAATGCGCCAAGCTCGCCCTGTATCATCTCGTATGTGGTTTTCCCTACTTGCAGCAATTATCCACAGCATCTTCTGTCACGCATCTGAGTTGTGAGACTCGACTTCTCTGAGACAGGTCACCTTGAAGAGTTGTCAAAGCTCATAACTTAAAATATCGCACTTTCGACTATAAATCAACCAAACAAAAGTGTCAGCATCTTAAGAAGAGTCCTGACTAGATTATTCTCCCAGCTAGTGAAATCAGCAGGTCAAGTGTTTGAGATATGGGTTTGGGACAATATTGTTCATTAAGCAGAAGCCACACAGTCCAAGAAAAGTGTGGACTTGTGGGTCTGTAACTTCACGTGCTGAGACACCAATGGGTCCTTGTTCTCATTTACTGGGACAGAATTTTAGAGTCAGTTTTCTCTCGAGGAAAACTGCAATTTTGTAAGGACTACAACACTGTTTCATAGGAACAAAGTTGATGAAAACATTGCTGTAGGTTTCAGCCAGTGCTGGTGGGCGAGTTGCCAGACTGTGCAAGATCTTCAAGGTCTGGAGATAAAGTTGAAGAGGCTGGGGGATACCTATGGGAGTCAACCCCAAGGTGACTCCAGACTGATCAGTTAATACTATTAATGCCATCAATGTCACATTCACTGTAAATTGGGGAGTTTGCTGGAACGGCCCTTCTTTCTCCTCCTCTGCCTCTTCCTCTCCCTCCTGCTCCTTCTTTCATGGCTGACTTTTTGAGAGGGATTTTTTTTCACTGTCCTAACCCTAGGGCCAACTACCCCTCAATACTGGCTGAGTATAGCTCTGTGTATTTATATAATAACTGTTATTAATATTAGTTGTTTTTTGTTGTCATCATCATCATAGTTATTATACTCTTATTATA
>NW_010156965.1:0-3286 GCF_000695765.1 Mesitornis unicolor
CCGGCCGCCAGGCCCTAACTACCCACAGTTATAAATGCACTGAACTGCAAACCCAACTTGCTATTATGCCTGATGAGGGCTGAGAGGGTAACAAAAAGGTTCTGGTTAGATTAGATATGCTCAATAGAAGACCTAAAGGTTGAATGACAGCTGCTAAGGCAATTTATCCAGTCTGATAACCTCTTGCAGCTTTCTTCCTTTTCCAAGGCCTTTGAGGAAAAAATGGTAGGTCATATGAATTGTTCTCTTATTTACAGTATTCTCACATCCACTGCCTTTCTTCAGGGCTTGGTAATCCTACCTGGTGACCACATGGTAACAACTTTAGTATCATCAGTGAACATCGCATATGCAATAACTCTTCTGTTTCCTTCAGGTGACTCAGATAATGCTCATAGTGAATATAATGGACCTTTGCAAGTGAAGTAAATCAAGAATGTGGAAAAATATACATGAGCATAGAACACGAGGCAGAGGACACAAATTCTTTTTATCATCGACAGTAAGTTGAAAAGATTGCTATACTTGATTTAGCCTGTAAATAAAAGGAACCTCTGATTAAGCAGCTGTATCCTACCCTCTTCTGCAACAACCCTCTTCTGTTAAAGATTTATAACATTTCTACAAATCAAGTGCATTATTTCATATAAATGTATTCTCAAAATGTTTCCTGTTGGTCACAGGTAAGTGTGCTGTAAGAAAAATCATACATGCATGTAGTATAAAATAAAAGATTAGCCTTTCATATGGTGCAATTATCAAAGCTCTAACTTCATACTGAAGTGGTAATACATGGAATAAATATCCTGAGTCTGAAAGAACACCTGTTGGAACTATTGAGCTAGTAAATATTCCCTGAAAAGTATCAGCAGGAGAAACAGAGTTTCAAATGTGACTGAATTGAAATGACTAAATGTATTCTGTTGAGAAAATCATAATAATAGGAAGAAATTGTTTGCTTTTCAAAAGAAAGATCAGCTATTGAGAAAGCCAATATCCTTTCTAGAAAATTTCTCTACTTCAGTGTAAGATATTATTTACTTGGAAAACTTGGAAAACCTCTTGTAGTAAATAAATAAAAAATTGCAGAAAGCTTATAATGAGAAGAAAGATGGTGTGTTTTGTTAGTTTTGTTCGGTCTTTTTTGTCTCAAAAAAACCCAAACAAGAAGTGTCTCATCCTGCTACTGCAGAGAGACCAATTTGTGCAATATGTCTGGATTAGAATGCAACACACGGCAAGCGTAAAAAATGTTTTTTGCTGATTATTGACAAGTATAATCTACAAGTCTTGGCAAAATACATAAGGCATGCAATGGCAAATACCTGGCCGAAGGTTTCAAGAAGAGAGAAAGAGAGAAGAAAAAGAAAAGAAACAGAGAGAAGAAGAAAGCAAAAAAAAAAAAAATAGAGAAAGAAAGGTGGGCAAATAGTAATCACTCTAGGTTCCTGAAATGCTTCTGTGAGGACCTTTGGTGGCAAGAGCACACTTGGCCTCAGTTGGAGGTGTCTTTTATGCTTCCACATCTGTGTCGTCTTGTCAATCAAAGGCACAGGAAGGGCATGCCCTTACATGCGATTGCAAAACACGGACATGCCTGTCCATGTGACACATGACTCAATAATCCTCATCTGGCTATTCATGGATGTCACTTGTTAAATGCTTTTGGTCAATAATGAAGCAAAAGGTCATTTCACGGTCATTGAAGAGTGGGATGAGTCTTGGGAGAAGGCTGTTACAACTCCTTGGGACCTCCTCTCCATCCCAACTTTATCAACTCATCCTGCTTTGCTGCTTCTCAAGGTCTGCTTGCATAGCTATCAGTTCACATTCCTTCACTGACAACATTCTGTCTCTGTTTAGTGTCTTTTCACAGTGACTGTTTGCGGCAGATGACAATTATGGGCCTTCATACCACCTTTTCAGTTATAGGTTAAATTAACCTCACTCTCCATGTAAATTAGTAGACGTGCTCAGTGTTATGCTTCTTTTGGGTTGGAGGGTTTCTTGAGTCAGTGGTCCGTGAGGCAGTCGTTGCGATCTCCTCCTGCCGCATTTCCCTAGTTTTCACAACTTTTTGCTGATTTCATCCTCATTTGGCAACAGTCCAGCCTTTGGTGCCTCTTTGGGTAGCATGATTAACCTCTTATCAGTGTTCTAGCTTGTCTTCAAAGGCAAGGAGTCTATTTTACAGCTCCAAGGACCAAGTCTTTTGCTGTTTTAAGATGAGGCAGTTGGCTCAGAGAAGTGCTGTCTTGCCTTCACAAGGTCCCCTTCTTCAACCACAACTTGTTACATCTCCTTTGCACACTAGGTGATTGTTTGAGATATACAACTACATTTTGTTTGGACCCTTACAACGAGCCAATAGGAAAAAATAATGCAATTTTTATTAAGTACTGTTACAGTAGCTTTTTCTGCGACATCAGAAGCTGCCTTCAATCATTTGTCGTGTTGGAGGTCATGCATCTTTCTTAGTTCAACCATTTAAAAATAATTTTAATTCAGATTTGTATAGCTTGTTTGCATGCGAATATATACAGTTATATTGTTGCTTTCCATCAAACTAACAAAGAGTTTCAGTAACATTCTTCTGTCTATAAATTTACTCTTCATACTTTAATTCTTTTGCATTTGGGTAGCACTCTCAGCTGCTGTGTAAGTGAACCTGAGAACATGCTGATGTCTGACTGTGGTTGAAAATGCCTCAGTGTACCTCAAACTTTATCCCTGTAATGATCCAACCAACATTCCCATGATTACTTTGGACAAAAATATAAACAGGACTTCCCTGCTATATTCCAGTTCCCTAAGGTTTAAAATAATCCACTGAAGGCTTCTCTTTTGTACAGAGTCTTTGACTTTGCGTCATTCTCATCAAATACATGGTTCTGTGGCAATAGGTCACATGGGTTCTATACTTCCATATTTCCATTAGAAAGCAGTGAAAAGCATGCTACCAAAATGTCTCCATTTGTCCTTAAGAATTTTTTTTCCTTCCTGTGCAAAATATCTTGTAGTTGTCAGATCTGCCACCCTGCTAGCATGCAAATAAAGTCTTTATGAGGATGGTTCCAAAGACCTCTGAAGCCAATGAGAAGGTGGAATTCTGTATACTGGCTTCATATAATCTGCTACAGGTGCTATAGGTCAAAAGTTTTTGAACTTTTCTGTAGAGTTACAACTACATCCTGTGTAGGTAATTCTTTAGTAATGCATCTCTAAATGTTATTGGTTCATCATTGTTGTTGTTTCTATTATTCACAGAATCACAGAATCACAGAAC
>NW_010156966.1:0-3738 GCF_000695765.1 Mesitornis unicolor
GTAACATTCATTATCGTAGCCACACATTTTTCGCAAAGTGATTTACATATTCAACAGTTTTCTAGGGAAATCTTTAACATAAGTTTCCTCCCATTGTCACATGCACACTAAAATCCTGGAGTGGACGTTGGGGATGAAGGCTCATTGTCTTCATCACTGTAAACTTTTCACGTTTCTCACAGAAGAAGATGTACTTTGTCACTATCCTACTAATTGGGCCTTATCAGCACTACTTTTCCAAACATCTTTGGCTACACAAACACAGGATACCTATATTACATCCCTGGGCATTCCTAAATAGGGTTAGTAGAACAGACAAAGGGGTTTCTGTTCAATTGGGGGATACCGTTTCTCTTTAGAAGTTACAAACTCCATCTCAATTCCCCCTCCTTTTCTTTTCTATATACAATGCGAATTTTTTGCTTTTCACTGTACCCCATTACCAATTAGGGTTTTACTGATTTTTGTAAAATTCTCATCCTGTTATGTTCCAAAGCACCACATCTTATGAAACTTATTTCAAGGCCTTAGCCACTTTTCCATACCCTAATGCTTTAACAAATTACTTCCCACATACAATTTCTCACAATCCGCCCTTTTTCTTTTGTACCTTATTTTTGTTACAAGCATTATAATAGTTACGTATTTTCTTAGCCTTTTTACAGGGCTCTTCATATTCCACACTTGGGTTCTCCCCAGTAGTGTTCCGTCCTTATCATTTACTCTTATTTCCAGCCAATGTTCCACATCAGTGGTCTGAGGATCATAACAGACGGTAGTATTGCTCAGCTTACACTGAGCATAGTTGGTCTGGTTATGGACACAACCTCCGGTCACTTCCCCTTTACACCCATAATGAGTGTGGGAAACCAAGGTCTGAGTGATCGTTTGTCCTTGCCTGGTTGTTCTATCAGATATTTAAGAATTACCTCTTCCCCATGGTTCCGGGGCCAATCCTTAAGAAAGGTGATCATTTTCTTCCAAAATATTGGGACAATCTGGTTCCTGGTCAGACATGTGCCTCCGCCCCTCATGCCTATTGTGTTGCAACCAACAGCCGAGGTATGAGATCTTGTTGGCAGCAAGCTAGTTCTTTCTCAGGGTATGTCTGCATCCCCTTTGGCTGGTCACCTTTTTTACAAGGACAATTCAATCGCTCTGGGTGCTATATGACCACTTTGAATTTTAATTTATGGAATTTTTCCTATCCCACTGGGGATTACCTTTGTGTTAATTCTCTTACACTCCTTCTAGTTAGCACTGGATATCCATGACAGACTCTACAATATCCTTGGACTTCTAATAATTCTTTGAACTTACAAGTTTTGCTAGGTGGCCTTAAGTTTTCTTTCCCTTTTCCAAATTTATAAGTCAGATTTGCACACTTATACCAACAACAAAGCGGTTCAATGGTCTTTTCCAAGTCGTTCTCTAGGACCTCCTCCTTTCAATGTCCACAGCAAGCTATCACTTCCGATTGACAGTTTCCACATTTTGAACAAAGGGACAGGTTAGGACTCAGGTCAGTAGCTGGAACTGATTCAGAAATCCCCTTCCCTACAAAGTTCTATCCCAGACCCGTCTCACCACTATCCAGCGTACAAGTTGGAAATTTTTTTTTAAGTCCCTGTGCTACATCTGATGGTGCTGTCCATCAGTTTAGTGGTTCAGCTTGTTCAGGCTGTCTAATAGGTGCTGTTACTTAGTTCACAAAGATAAGTTTAATAGACTAGGGGAGGTCACTAATAGACTAGGGGAGGTCGTCCTTTTGGTCGATAGATTCTCAGTTAACTGAAAAATAAACAGTCAGTTTAAAACTTCCTCTGAACCTTTAACTTTAATAGCTTCTCCATTTGCAAGACCTCCCACTCATTAGAGGGCTCCTTTGGTTCTGTGGCTGGTCCCTTAAATCTGGTGCGGTGGGTCCACCCTTTTGTGCATACTGCTGTTTCTGTAGTTACCCCCAAGTCCTGCAAGGCCCTTGAAATGGTCCGAACACACCGAGCAATACACGCGCTTCCCGGCATCCAATCCCCCGGCCGGACACCATCCTGTGAGTCCAAACAACAAGCCACAAGGAGAGACCCCCACATCTCCTCCAGCAAACACCTCGACCATGGCAATCTAGTCCCTATTATAAGCCCTATCATTCGATTCCTCATTGCCCGATTCACTGCCTCCACCCATCCCGAACCTCGGGGGTGCCACGGAACATGGCAATTCCAACCGACTTCCAATTCCCCACAGCAGTCTGCACCACCCGGGACGCAAAACGAGCACCCCGGTCAGAATCAACACTCAAACACATCCCAAATCAAGGAACTATTTGTTCCAACAATACCTTGACTACGCTATTTGCAGTAGCCCGTATCATGGGAAATGCTTTCACCCAATGGGTGAGATGATCTACTATTACCAACAAGTATTTCTACGTTTGTGCCAGTGGCAGGTCTGTGAAATCTACCTGAATAGACTGGAAGGGTCTCAAAGCCAATTCCCGACCCCCAGATACTGTGGGTTTCATTATTTTTTGTTAACTTTCTGACATATCACACATCCAATGGTAATTTGTTTAGTTATTGTGTATACACCTATGCATCCAAACGAGCGCAAAAAGTGATCACAGAGAGCCTGAGTTCCCCAATGGCTACCCTCATGTAGCTGGATTAGAATTTCCCTTGCTAATTCTTTATTCAAGATTTGCCGGTCATCTGGCAAAACCCATCTCCCTTCCTTAGTCTCCGTTCCGCCTATCTGCTTAAGTTTCTCTATTTCCTTCTAGGTACAGTTCATACTTTGGATTGACGCTTATGAGGTTTCCACCCCGTGTCTCCCCAGTTGTCCCTTGTCCTTCTACTTGAGCAGTCCCCTCCAAGTAAACTCAAGGACTAATGTTATATTAATGTTTTGCACAAAGTATGGTAGGCAGGCAGGCTGTTACTGAAGTTTACCATATGTGTGAATCCCACTGTCAGTCTGGCTCCCATGTTGTTGTCCAGGCTTCGGCTGCCCCTGTCCACTGTCATTGCTGCAGTCAGCAGGCACGTTGGAGAGATCTGTCATCTCATGTTCCTGCAAGAGAACACAAAGTGCACCTCGGCCTTGGGACCAGGACTTTAAAGTTAGGCATTACTGATGCCATTTCCATCTAGGGCCTGCCAGGCACACAAGCCTCTGGGTTTTGTCAGTCATGGGCACAGTGCCAATAGAAGGCAGCTTTACCATGACAGGCTGTCCCACATACGTTTTTGATGGGAACAGTCCCCTTTGTCAGGTAAGGCAAAATGTCAAAATGTCCAAATCTTTGTGCTCCCATCCCGGCTAAATATCAAAACCTCCCCGACATTGGATTGGGACATTCCTCAATTCAGCAGCTTGCCACTTATTCAAAGCACTCATTTGGGCCTCCGTGCCAATTAAAAATTCTAAACTTATCCGCTTCGGAGAAATGGGAATATTTACATATGATTCCTTAGCGGCAGACCACTGACAGGAATTTACCAAGCGGTTTGGGTGGTCTGAGCCCCAAACTCCAGTTTCTCGTTTTTCAGTTCATTTAATGCCCTTTGCAAAGACGTGAAAGGGTTAAGGTTCCGCTTTCCGCCTGGGGGGGGGTGGCGGTTGCCGCCGCTTTCTTTGAGTTCCCGTTTGTTTTTTATTCTCCAGCAGTTCCGGCAGCCGCCGTCTGGGCTCAGTGCCTGCCCCTCTAACAGCGCTTCAACCTCCAACTCCGATGCC
>NW_010156967.1:0-4709 GCF_000695765.1 Mesitornis unicolor
ATAGGGTTGTGGACAGCAGAATCCTCCTCGGCTATCCTGGGAGACGCCGAAACACTTCAGCGTGTATTTGAGGAAAGCAGGGAGAAGCGAGCCCCATACATGCGTGTGTCATTGTTCTCCCTGTGTGGCCCCCCGTGTAAGCTACCCGAAGTAGTGCGCTGGGGTTCCTCTTTTTCCACTTGTTTATCTGGAGAGTGACTTTTAAAGCATTAAGGTGTTTCAGTGCCGTGATCTGCTTCTCGCTGAGGAACGCTGGTGCACATTGCAGCACTTCCCTGATATCTCTCACCCCCTTCCCGAGGGGAGTTTGCACGTGTGTGGAGCTCTTGCTGCGCGGGAAGGGATACTGCAAAGCTCTCGGTTTCCGATTTCCCTTTCTCCACCCACCCCCCAACACCCCCCAGCCACACATGCACAAAAGCCACGATGTTCAGTGGCATCCCATCGTAATCCTGGTGGGCAACACAAAGAAGCAGTCCTGCACAAACTTTGATTCAAATTTTTCTTACCTGGAACTAAGTTAAAATCAAATGCAGACTAGGGCAATCATCCACAGCCTACCTGGAGGGAAATACTGTTGTGATATCCCCCCTTATTTTTATTTCTTCTTTTCTTAACCACAGTTTTTTTGTTCAGATATTTCAAGTAAAGTGTGATGAGCCAAAGTGGTGGTGCAGGGTTTTTTGGGGCTTTTTTTTTTTTCTTTTATCGCAACTACCTTCATTGCAAGCTTCAATTATAAAATT
The DNA here is from genome assembly GCF_000695765.1 of Mesitornis unicolor. Taxonomy (NCBI): domain Eukaryota; kingdom Metazoa; phylum Chordata; class Aves; order Mesitornithiformes; family Mesitornithidae; genus Mesitornis; species Mesitornis unicolor. The sequence continues at coordinate 747 of NW_010156967.1, forward strand.
GAGAACAGAGTCACACTAGTTTGTTCTTAGATTAAAAGCATAGAAGAAACTGGATCCCTTAGCAAAACAGCTAAAAATAACTTTTCCATGTAAGCAATTGTATTAGCGGCTTCAGGGGTTGTTGAATAGTTTGACAACTGGGAGGGATGATAAGTTCAAAGCATTTAAACATGCTTCAGCAAAGCTTGGAAACCCATCATATAAGTTACTGAGCTAATATCTTGTGGTTTTTTCCCAGCATACATTCCTGTTGGTGTTGAGAATGAACTGCCAACACACTTAGAGCTGAAAATCTATTGTCCTGCTGCTTTAACTTTTCAGTTTGACACTGTATGCACATTAGGTCCAGCTATTTATAAAAGAACAATACATCTCCATAGTGTTTTCTGAATGGACAGGTAAACTTCCATCTTGGGAATGTCTGTTTTGCCTCTATTATCTTCTTGACTCTAAGAGATACAGTAGTAGTACAAGTTCCTCATGAGGCATCTCCTAGTTGCTTTCTGCTCATTATGACTAACTGCTTGAAATTCTGTAGTTAAATTGCAGTATTCAACTCTTTGAATGCTAGTGTTCTCAGCTGAGAAAAATTGTGGCAGAGACCATGCCCGAGTGTTGGATGTTGGCTCACATGGAGCTCACTGGCAAAAGCAGCAGGTGACAAAATCAGAGGGATTGCATACTTTTCGTTACTTAAAAACACATTTAGATAGGCATGTCCTTTTCCTCCCTAACAATTCCCAAGGCTTCATTTTGCCATACAGCTACTTTTCCAAAAGCCCTTGAGTTGTTAACGTTGTGTTTCATGCCTCCCCTGTACGATTTAAGGAGTTGACAAGCTCAGTTGAAACACTTGGTGTCCTGATACCTTCAAGACAAACTGGTGTTTGATTTAAGGGATTTCAAGAGTAGGTCTAACATCTTAACATTGTGCAGAGAGGAACTGAAGAGAATACAAACACTTTGGTGTTACTTCATAAAACCTTTAAAATTGTTAACGCATGAAATCATGGTATTAGTGATTTCACAGTTGAGTTTAATCTAAAGCTGGACTTCAACATGGGATTATATCAAATAATAATTTTTACTCTGAATAACAATTGGTCGTTAGTAGAGACCTGCCTGCCTCTCCCTATGCAGAATTTGCAGGAAGAAAACTCAAAGCAAAAACAAAAAGCCACAAACAAAAAACTCCAAACAAAAAATCCACCAAAATATACACCTTATCTAGTAAATACCATTTATTTTAATGCAGCACAAATGTAGTTTTACAGAAGCATCTTACTTAGCTGGCAGTATTCTGACTGCTGCAATAAAGTTTCAAGGAACATCCGAAGTAGGGATAGGTTGTAGCCAAAGATACTAATACAGTATAAGACAAGTTAAGTAACTTAATGATCTCAGGGAACTTGAAATAATAAAGGCTAAAAGGAATGTGATTTTTGTTTGAATGCTTAGGTATGGATTCATTCACTGAGCTTATCTTGTGGTGTACTTGATATTCGTAATGATACGTACCTAACTGATAACATCTTTTGTGGAGAGTTGGGATGTAACTGGAAAGCACAGGGTAGTAATGAAATACCTCACTTGGAAGGAAAAGTGATGCAGATGATTAGTGCTGTGGATTGCTGAGGATCAAGTGTTAAAACTTCTGATGTTGCAAGAATAGAATCAGGAAAGGATTCTTGCACTGGTGTTACTGGAAAATATTTGTCAATGCAGACAGCACTGAACACATGCTCTCGTGTTGCAGTTCCAGGCTGCTGGATCATTTATTACAGTAGGTTACACATAAGGTAATTCTGATAAGCGGTGTTTGCAAAATGTTACATATTTGGGGGTTACAATTCTAGAGTAGGATTTGATTTATGTCTTGGGTTTGGGTATCAAAGGTGGAATTTGGTGCCCCGTGCCAGTCGAATTTGTGATAGTTATGTAAGACAGCCATTGGCACAGGCTGTTTTCCGCAGATTCAGTGTTGGTCTGTACCGAGGTGTTGTAGCAGTTGTAGAAAGACCCGTACTGGGATAGCAGGTGTTCCCTCCGCAGCTCTTTTTAACTGTGGGCAGAACAGTCTGAGGATGGTAACTCTGCCCTTTTAAATACTTGCAGTTTTTCTACGTTCACCCCTCTCCCGTTTCCTCCTATAAAGCCACACCTGTGAGTTGCAGCCAGAGAAGGCCCTGCTTTGCAGGAATTGGAGTAAGTGCTGACTTATCCAACCTGTTTTCTAGGTTTCCTAGATCTAAAAGAAAAGGCTGAGTTAAGAGTACCCTTCCAAAATGGCTGCTCTTAAGGAAGAGAGAGATGTGGAAGACTACAAGAGGAAAGGAAGACGATCTTCACAGGTGAGAGGGTCGCTTTTTTGTTTAAAAAAGTAGCTTTAAGGGGAGATAAAAAAACCCAAAACTTAACCATTTCTATCTGATATATTCATAGCTTTTTTTCCTACCTTCTTCATCCCCAGATTTGTGGAGTAACTTTAAATTGCAGTATCTTACGATTTTAAGGGGTGGGGTGTTAAGCATAGTGGGGAAATTTTGCTGTTCTTGTTTTCTGTTATAACAAAACTGATTAAATGTTTGTGATTAAAGGTGTAATTATTTTGTTTAAGAAATTCATGCATCCTCAGAGTATCAGCAGAAAAAAAACCTTCCTATCTTCAAAGTCCTGTTTTTAGTGGGAATGAAGACAGGTTGTTTTTTTTCGTGGTTTTTTTCTTTCTTTTTTTTTTGAATGAAAATGGTTGCCTGATAGTCACTGCAAATGAAAGCGAGGCTGTACTAAGTAAAAATAACTGTTTTCTTTTGCTTCTAGCAGAAATACCGTAGACTGAATAAGGTGCGTAGTATAGCGAAGCTGTTGGGGCTGTTCTGGGAGGATGTTGTAGTTACTGTGGGGCAGGGTGTGGAAATGGGGGGGGAGGGGGCAAGTCTTGATACCCTTCAGAAAATGAGCTCAATTTACAGTCAGCAAAGAGGGTATTAAATATGCTTATGTAGCTTATAACTGAGACATTTTCTGATTGTTCATTTGTTTGCTAACGTCACTTTTCCAGGGGGCCTGAATGTTTTAGCTCGTTCAAACCAGCTTTTTCTGGAATGATACTGCAATGTGGGAGGGCCTGTCCACAGGAGTTAGTACAAACCTTGTGGGGTTGCATGTATCTGCTACTGTGTGGTTACTTTGTATTGAAGCGCGCTGTGTAAAGTCCTCCTGGAAGGAATGTTGCAACTGCCGCACTGAGCTGGACTTTGGATAGGATGTAGCTGGGGTCGCTCAGCTGCCTGCAAAACAAGCTCTTAGAGTTTACAAAAGTAGCTTGCCCTGGAATGTCCTTGAAAGCTATTAAGTTTCTAGAGAAAAGGTTTTGCAGAGAAAGTGGATGAGGCCCCAGTTGTCTGGGAGCTTTCCTGTTGCAGAAGGCTGTCCGGAGTTGGACTGCCTGGGGTCAGAGCAGTCTCACTGCGCAGGTTTAGATGTGGATAAGCACAGGTGTGGTGCCAGCTGTTTCGTGGACACTTGCTGATGTGCATAGCGGTACTGTGCTTGGGAGGACACTGCCTGTAGAGAGAAATACTGCAACTCCAAAAGGCTGATTAGTCAAAACCCTTCCATATGAAAGTTAGGTTTACAGCACACTCAGAATAAAGGCAGTGCGCATCTGCAGCAGTGTTGTTAAAAGGTGTTAGGATTTCTGTACAGATGAGGATTTCTGCAGGAATCCCGGGGGTGCTCGTTGCCATTTTTTCTTCCTCCCTTACGAAGGAGGTACAGACGGAACTGAGTGTCTGGGGCTTGAGGTAGGACGTGGAAGGTGAGAAGGGCTGAGCAATGCCGGCCTCCCCCTGCCCTCCTCCTGGGCCACCCTTGCTGGCCCGAACGCTGCCCCCCCGCTCGGGCGGGGCGAGGGGACCCTCCCGTGGTGCCACTGCGGCGCAGGGACGTGGCCGGTGGGGC
>NW_010156967.1:4745-22555 GCF_000695765.1 Mesitornis unicolor
GGGTGCTGCTGCACGCGCGCAGTGCTCCCGTGGCCCCGCCCCCCGCCTCCATATTGAGGTGGGAAGGGACGGGATCGCTCACGAAATGGCGGCGGTCGGTGCTGCGCAGGGCTTTGGTTTGAGGGAGGAAGTCACTAGTGAAGGCTGGAAAGAAAGTGCCCCGCCTCCTCGGAGCCTATTAACGTGTTTGGGAAGTCCCTTCAATTGCTGAGGGGGAGAAATAGCGTTCCTGCAGGCAAGCTGGGCATTCTTACCGCAGCACCCCCCTCCTTCCCCCTCCTTGCCGACTGCAGGAGCACTGCAAAATGGCGTGCTGGCCTGCGGTACCGGCTGAGTGGGAGGGAGCCTGCGGGTATTGGAGCAGCGTGGCGCTTAGAGTAGGGAGAAAGGGCGAGATGTGTTCTGCAGGGTTTGCTGCCTAGGAGGGACTGCTGTTACAATGAGCTTGCAGCAGAAGAAGCAAGAAACAACATTTTGTGTGACGGAGAGCAACTCTGTGAAAAGCCTAGAGGTGCTTATCCCCAGTGAGAATAAAATGCCTGAAAAAAAAATTTCCCTAAGGAAATGCTGCTTTTTGTTTCTGTGGAAAGCTCCTGTAACAGGTGTGTCCCAAGGATCATTTCTCTCCCATAGAAAGAAGCTGTAACAGCAAGTGGTTTTCTTCCCATATGCGAATGGCAGTTCGTGTACAGATAATAAAAATGAGCAGGAAAGGACTTCACTTTTCCTTTAGGAGTGACCTGACAAGTTCTGGGGTCATTCTTTTAAGGTAAAAGCAGTCTGAGTTGCTAATTGAAAATCCTATACCCTCGAGAGGTGTCAAGAGAACTGTAAAAAGCCTGTCTGTTTTTTTTCTTGTATAGGTTTTTGGGTTTGGAGGAGTCTAAACTCTACAGTTTCCCGTAACAGATTACCTTTAATACACATAGGAGAGTTTAAAACACTTAATGTTCCAAGCTTTAACGTAATCCAGCTAAAAATTAGGGTCAGTAGGTACAAAAAAAATTATGCAATTAGCAACAGAAAACAATATTTCACTTAACCTAAAGCAGCGTCTCTATATAGTGGGTGTGTTACTTTATCAGATTTTAAGTTTACTTATAGCTAGAAGGGAGATTTTTTCCTTTTAAATTATCCTTCTGTAGTCCAGACCCCTTGGAAGACTGTAGAAAAGCAGCTTTACTTTGTAGTCACAGAACCATTGACTGTCAGTCATTTATATAATGTTCCTGTAGTAGCAAAGTTAGTGCCTTAAATAGAAGGTTGTTACTGAGAATTCTGGGGCGCTTGCTAAATTTAGCAGGTGTAAGAGCAGGGATTTGCTTCCCAGCCAGCTTTTCATAATCCTGGACATTGTTTTCTGTAGTACAATCTTAACATTATAAACCAATGGTTTCCTAAAGCAGAATATAATTCAGAAATTTTCTTTTGCCATGTGTTGCTTCTCAATATTAATTGCTCATTAGGGTGTCTGTGTTGCACTCCAAGGGATGTACACTTTTCTGACTAACCCTGACACCCCCTTTATTTAAAATGTGGCTGGCAGAGGTTAAAGCACTTCACTTTCAGGTTTGAAGCAGCACATCGACATGTAGAAGTCAGGCTGGTTTTATGTAGTTCAGTTCTCAGGCTCATGCTGCATCTGGTCGAGGTGAACCCAGTGCAGCCTGTTACACATCCGTGCTGCAGGGTTGAGGTCCTGTGCAGCATCGCTGGCCAGCACCTCCATGCAGAGCACTTTACTTGCACAGAAGTACCAGCTTGCTAAGTAAGCTTTTAATCTGGGTGAGCCTTCTCTGTCTTGGGGATGTGAGAAAGTTGTAAAATAAGTTTTCATAAACTCTCTTTGTCAAATGTATGAGGATATTCCCTAACTAAAAAAACCCCACAACACTGAAAGAGAGCAGAAACACTAATGCACTTGTAAGCAGTAATCATAGCCTACAATCATGCTATAGAAAACTGAGCTTAGAAAATTAGCACATGTTAGAATATGCCTGGTCATATATAGACGGTAATGTCAAGAGCTCCAATTAAACTCATTTGGGTTTTGATGCTTGTTGAAATACCAGTGTTACTGCAGTAGTTGTACCCACTAGTGTTCATTGAGTCTTCATTATTCAATACGCTTTTTCATTTGTAAGACTTAAGTCTACGGTGATAGATGTTTAAGAAGTATTTCCCATAACACTGAAAACCAGATACGTACTTCTACTTTCTTGCTTTTGTACCCTCAACTTACAAAGTTATCCAAGTACAGAACTTACAGTTTTAAGGAACTGAGAAGTAATAAATGTCTTAAATGTGTAAAGATGACCTTTTAAAACTGGTAGCCCAAAAGGCCAGACGTTCTGTTTGCACAGTAACCTTTTTTTCTCATACACTCTGTTCTTAATTTTTTTTATAGTTCCTCATGATTATGCTGCTTAAAGTCTTGGAGCTTCCCTTTATCTTGCAGTGCTTTGTTGCTAATCCCTACAGACCAATACACAACTTGAACATAAGACAGGCCTAAAACGAATGCACTTCTGGGGGAGTGGGGACCACCCAAATTATTTAGTATATTGAAAACTCTTTCGGGTTGTTTGCATTTGAGCACTCTTAAATTGTTAGTTAGTTAATGTTTTAATTAAAATCACACCTCATTAAGTGTTTCCTATGCTGCTGTCTTAAACCCATTAGAAGTCATTGTTTTTAAGTAAACGTGTTCCACCTATTTGTAGTTATAATGTACACTGATAATTTTGAGTAATTCTGTGAAATTTTAATTCTGTGCTTTGTATTCAAAATACGTTTGGTTTTTTTATTTTGATGTTGTAGGGCCATGAGCCAAAGGAGCCAGAGCAGTTGAGAAAGCTGTTCATTGGAGGTCTGAGCTTTGAAACAACAGATGATAGCTTGAGAGAGCACTTTGAGAAATGGGGCACCCTCACGGACTGTGTGGTAAAGTGTCAAATATTAGTTTGTGCTTTTGCAAGGATATAGGTACTTAACTGGGACAGAAACGCAGACCACCCCCTGGGTTTTTGCAGGTGATGAGAGACCCGCAAACAAAACGTTCCAGAGGCTTTGGCTTTGTGACTTACTCCTGTGTGGAGGAGGTGGATGCTGCCATGAGTGCTCGGCCGCATAAGGTTGATGGACGCGTGGTTGAACCAAAGAGAGCGGTTTCGAGGGAGGTAAGTCAGTGTTTCAGGTCACCTTATTTCCTGATCTTTACGTAGTAATTTAAAACACTGAATGTCATTTTTGGCATTGTAGGATTCTGTAAAGCCTGGGGCCCATCTCACAGTAAAGAAAATATTTGTTGGTGGAATCAAAGAAGATACAGAAGAGTACAATTTAAGGGAGTACTTTGAAAAATACGGCAAGATTGAAACCATAGAAGTCATGGAGGACAGGCAAAGCGGGAAGAAGAGAGGCTTCGCGTTTGTGACTTTTGATGATCATGATACAGTTGATAAAATTGTTGGTACGTAACTCCTTACTGAGGGAAGATATGTGGGATAAAAGTGCAACGCTAGATTTCAGAGCAGCAGCATGTGGAGTGTAAGAGGGGGGCATAATCAACTGCTTGACTGCTGTGAGAGATCAGGTGGATTGATGTTCCGTTTAAAAGTGTGGTCGTGCCTTACAGTCACCTTCTATGACAGTTTGACAGCAGGTTGCTTTTCAAGGATTTGGTGGTTGGTTTTTTTTTTTTAACTCTCCTGTTTCACAATTTTTTCCAGTTCAGAAATACCATACTATAAATGGACACAACTGTGAAGTGAAAAAAGCACTCTCCAAACAAGAAATGCAGACTGCTAGCTCTCAGAGAGGTGAGTTTGGTGTTGTGTATGCTTATTTTATGTAACTGGTTTTCAATTAATGTAATTTAAGTGAAATATTTTGTAGGTCGTGGGGGTGGCTCAGGCAACTTCATGGGTCGTGGAAACTTTGGAGGCGGTGGAGGGAACTTTGGCCGAGGAGGAAACTTTGGTGGAAGAGGTAAATGACTGGAACGTGTCCGTAGAATGTGATTTCTGCTTGCTTACTTCCTGTGTCAGTTGGCTTGAACACTTGGCAGGCGTGTTCAGGAAAACATTCTGGTCTGTTTTGTGTTCCAGGAGGCTATGGGGGTGGTGGTGGCGGTGGTGGGAGCAGAGGAAGCTTTGGGGGTGGTGACGGATACAATGGATTTGGTGATGGTAAGTGTACTGTTATTTTTTTTCCCCTGTGCAATATAATAACCAGCTATAAGTCTTGCCTTTATCTTGGAAACCAAGTCTACTTTGGTGATAATGTTTTCTACATTGCAAAGCTGAAGAGTTAAAAGGTTTTTCGTTTTCCCCACAAAATGATGGGTGAAAAAAAACTTCCCCTATATTTACCCTTTAAATTACCTTATGGTCATGGAGCAGCTGTTCATGATTATTGAGAACTAAATGGAGGTTCTGGTGGTAGTTGAGATGACTGAAACTGAGTAAAGCAGTGACCAGTTAACATACCAGAAATCTCTTCAGTCAACTGTAAGACTTGTCATGGCTCAGTAGTATCTTTTTCATGTGAATTTTGGATACGTATCCTAAATACATCTGAAGAGAAGTGTGGAAATTACCAAATGGCTGAGGAAGTAGCGCTTGAGGAGGAGGCAGGGAATAAGCAAAGTAGCGTGCAGTTACTTATGTATTGGTTTTATAAGCAGATTATACATAGTGATGTTGAGATTTTTGGAACTGTTCCCCAGTTTGCAACTACTCCACCAGAATGTCGGTGACCAGACCAGCATCTGGAATACTGCTGTCTTTCAGATGTGCTTTAAGTGATTAGAAAAAAATAAAATGCCCAGTAGCTTTGGCACACGTAACTAAAGCTGTGCATCTGGATAAGAATTGTAAACCAGACGTCTTTTGAGGGCTTTGCCTACTGAGTCATTGCAGTTTGGAGGAGTGAAGAGGATACACGGTACTGACAAAGCCAGCTGTGTGAAGAGGCAGTTACTACGTGTAATGGGTGGTGGTGGTGGTAGCAGCATGTCTGTGTTTTCTGTGAGCCAGAATGAACTTACAAGTATCATGCTTCAAGGGTGTACATAAACTAACAGGCTTTTTTGTTTGAATGGAATAGTTTAGATAAATTATTCATTCACAATTGATGTAATACAGGGAAAACACTGTGGGATATTTTGTGTGTGTGTGTGTGTGTTTGGTTTTTGTGTTAAATGGGCCTTTTGTTACCAATAGTCAGCTTTGGTGTGCTTAGTTTGACTTTTTTATTCAAAGGTGGCAACTATGGAGGTGGTCCAGGCTATGGCAGCAGAGGGGGTTATGGTGGTGGTGGAGGACCAGGATATGGAAACCCAGGTGGTGGATACGGAGGTGGAGGAGGAGGATATGATGGCTACAATGAAGGAGGAAATTTCGGTGGTGGTAAGATGCCAGCTTTAATTAGACATCCTTTTTTGTTTTCGGCAGGTCTGAGTTGTGCAATGCCTCAAGAATGATACTGCATAAAACGAGATGTACAATTGGGCCTTAATGTAGAGTGCTGTATGACAGAAGGAAAGCTGTTCTCTGCCTCAGTCAGCTTTGATACACTCTAGAACATTGTTTTGCCTGGAACTTGTTTTCAGAAAGTAGCAGCAGCTGCAAACCTGTCTGTGAAGGCAGAACAGGAGAATTTTGAAGCTGCTGACCATGTGAAGTGTTGCTGTCAGATACCAGTTCACATCACGCAGACCACATGTTCCTCCGTTGTGAGGACTGTGAAGTCTAAGCTTCTGATTGTTTGCCCCAAGTGTGGGGGGTTAAGTTGCAAAATCTGCTGCGTGTTTTGTTAGACCCTCTGACGTGTATATGCAGTGTGCCCGTTACAGTTGTGTCACTTCTTGGAGCAAGTCAATTGTGTGTATTTTACATTACTGCCACACTTCCAAAGCATTGGGCAGTGGAAGAATGACAGCGAAACTCGTGTGCTTTTCTGAGCTTGGGGGCGTTAAATTTGGCCTGTTGTGTTAACTTCCAAGTTGCCTACTCAGATTTGTGTACATTTTCTAATAGTGCCTGATGTTTTCATCTGCAAGGAAATATCAGTTTCTGACCTTCAGAATCCTAAGGGTCCTCTGTCATTTGTGCGTTATGATCAGAGGTAGCGTGCAGAATGTTGGCTGTTCTGTTTTAAATTATTAACTTTACATCTGCATTGGATGTCATGATTTGGCGAGCTCCGTGTCCTGCGTGTTGAACAAAAGTGTGTTTGTTTCAGGTAATTATGGTGGAAGTGGAAACTACAATGACTTTGGCAATTACAGTGGCCAACAGCAGTCTAACTATGGTCCCATGAAAGGTGGTGGCAGCTTTGGTGGCAGAAGTTCAGGCAGTCCCTACGGTGGTAAGTGTGATTTTGTACAGAAAATGCTTTTTGGATGAAAATGTTTTCTATTCTTGTATTTCGTAATGTTCCAATGTACACCCGGGGTTTTTTGTAGGTGGTTATGGATCTGGAAGTGGAAGTGGGGGCTATGGTGGCAGAAGATTCTAAAAATGCTACCGGAAAAAGGGTAGGTGTAATTCATATATATAATGATGATTAATAATGTGCAACTGTTCACTGAGAGTAATAATTTTCTTATCCTGTATTCAACAGGCTACAGTTCTTAGCAGGAGAGAGAGCGAGGAGTTGTCAGGAAAGCTGCAGGTTACTTTGAGACAGTCGTCCCAAATGCATTAGAGGAACTGTAAAATCTGCCACAGAAGGAGCGATGATCCATAGTCAGAAAAGTTACTGCAGCTTAAACAGGAAACCCTTCTTGTTCAGGACTGTCATAGCCACAGTTTGCAAAAAGTGCAGCTATTGATTAATGCAATGTAGTGTCGATTAGATGTACATTCCTGAGGTCTTTATCTGTTGTAGCTTTGTCTTTCTTTTTTCGTTTTATTTTCCCATTACATAGGTATATTGCCCTGTAAATTGTGGTAGTGGTACCAGGAATAAACAAATTTAAGGACTTTTTAACTTTTCAATATTTGTGTAGTTCAGTTTTTCCACATTTAGTACAGAGAACTCTATAACAGAAATAAAATGTAGTTTAGGGTGTTTCCTTGTTAGTTAATAGAGAGAATTAATGCATTTCTCAATTACTATTTTGTATTAATTTAAAGTTAACGATAGAAACACCTATTGATTTGCAGTCTTAAGGGGTCTAGTCTCAGTGTATATATGTAACTGTCACTGACATGAGTTACATAGGCATACAGAGGGAAAACATCTGTATGTTGCATTATAGTTTGTTTAGATGTATAACTAGGATTGAGTTACTCCAATTAGTGTTTGTGAATTATAGAACTAAGCTTTACCTTAATGAAAATTACGAATTACTTTTTGGTTTGTGCATATTTTTTTAATTTGTAGTTCTGTATTAGTACTAGCGCTTCAAGAAAATAAGGCATGATAAATATTTTAACAAGACCAACTTTAGACACATTAAAGCTGTCTCCCGTCTAATTTGAGATGTATAAGGGATAACTGCAGTTGCTTCAGTCTTGGGTGAAGAGAACAAGAAACTTGTTTTTTACCTTTATATTTATTGTCATTCCCAAGAAGTTAAGGTGGGGGGAATCAAGTGCCTGTTTCCTTGGGATATACGATGATTCTGTTTCAATAAAACTATACTTTGGGGAGGGTGGCTTGGAATTTTCATCCCCTTCCTTTGTCCCCGTTTCCCTCTCCCTCACACCAGACTGCGCTGTTTCAATTAATGAGGTGTCACAGTGAGAGTAATAGGTGTGTTCCTCAATAACTTAATGGCTATATACTTTCTTGCATGCACCCTAGGCAATTTTCTGGACACATTCTTCTGACTGGGAGCCAAGGGTAGCGCAGGTGTAATCACTGACAGTCCAGGTAACGCGTTCCAAAAGCCCTGTCACAGTGGGCTCTCACTAGTCTAGTTCTCCAGCTTTTATTCCCGTGCGAATGTCTGCGCTCAGCTAAGAGCTCGAAGATGCAACAAACACCACCTAGTTGTGTTTTCCTGACGAGAATCACTCCCCACAATGTAGAATGGTACAGTCTCGGGTTTGCACAGGCAGAACGATAGCGTGTTATGATTTGGTTTGATGCACTGGAGTAGCAAATCTTATCAGCACATATGGCAGAAATTGTACCCAATTCTCCCTCCCGACCTCCAAATTAAGGCGTTACGGTCTGTCCTTTTCTCAGCTGATACGAATTCTCTCTTGACTATTGCCAGGACAGTGCTTTCTGTCAATTCAGACTCAGAAGAGTAGGTGCCCAGTCAATGCTCAGACACTTGACATACGGTATTGGAATTACTCACACCTGTTGCGCTCTGGGTCAATGTGCAGTATAAGGTAAATGCGATTCCAGTGTAGGAATGAATCTGCAAAGATGTATGAAATGGCTAAAGGCATCGTCAGTCATATTAATAATGAATTATCATTTTAAGAAGTAGTAGAAAAATGAGTGTGTTGTTTGAAAACAAAAATTAAACGCTGTTATTTAAACACTGTTATTGGAGTGTATTTAGACTGCAGTACACTTAAACAAGGAACTGGTGTCAAGATGGTAGCATTCAAACTGGATTTCAAAGTCTGCTTATTTTATGTGGAGTTTTAAAATATCTCTAAAGTTAAAGCAAGAATTGGTGATTTAGTGAACTCTTATGTTGTTGTACATATTAATTTGGGCTCGGGGTGGGGGGGAGGTTGTATTTCAATAAAGGCATTTTTTAAACAACCCATTTGGAGTTTGAAAACATTGGAAACTAAACCACAACTCACTAGGGAGTGAGCCACCTAACTACCGACTTGTTTTGTACGTTGCTACGCCTAGAAGATGTGTAGACTTGTACCCGGGACCTGCATCTAATGGCAGGGGCAACTGGAGGTTGGGGTTGATGTCCCTTCTGACAATCGATCTGGTATTTCTAAATTTCTAGAATGTATTGACAGTGTTCTTTTCAACAGGGCCTCTTGTAGCTGTACTGTGACAACAATGTTAACTTTGAAAAATAGTGTCATAATAAACTTTATGAACAAGATCTGTATGCAACCTTTTAAGAGATGGATGTAAGTGACGGCTTTGTAGGTGGGTGGGGTAGCTTAGCTGTTGTTCGTGATGTGGAAGAGTGTAAGGACAGCGCTTAACCAGCTTTAAAGAACCTAGGATGTACTTCTTTGATCCATACTTTGCTAAGGAGACTCATAAGACAGGACTTCAGCAGCCTATTGAGTATGGAGAAGTCAGCATAATAACAGAATGACGAGGCAGCAGGAGCAACAGCTTCAACTTCCAGAAAAGTGAAGGCATAAGATACTGTGCTGATAGTGAGCAGCTGTCCCGAGGCTAGTTAAATCTGCTTGTCACAGCTGAAATATCGAAGAAAGCTAGCAAGAGTTCTTCACCTTTTGGAACCTCCTTGAGTGATAGCTACTTGAGTTGACTCAAAATCAATAGGTCTAGCATTTAGACCTGAAAGGAAGGGCAATGAGCATAGGTAAGGTTTGCCTTTAAAATTTTTCATGAATTACAAAGAGTAGCGGGGGGTTTTTAAACAAGGTAAGAGTAATTTCTTTAATTTTCAGGTTGAATGAGAAGCTGCTGCTTGACAAAATGGGGAATGTCTTGCACATCCTCTTCAATTGAAGGTTTCTGACTGGGTAAGATCTGTAGTGTATAGTAAAATGCTTGTTTAACCCTTATTTCCTTCTAGGCTTTCCTTTGCCAGCCTTTTAATACCAAGGAAAGCCTTAAGTACTGAAGACCGAGTGTGTCCAGCATCTGTCATCCAGCGTTTCCTGCGCTGGACGAGGGTTGCTGGCATAATTGCTATTCAGGAAGCTGTTCCTGGCAGGTACAGAGTTGCTGTGTGTGTGATCTACAAGACAGAAACGAGAACTGTTTTGAGATATGTGCTCTACTTCCTGTGTGCACTGGGGGGTTCTGAAAAGTTGTGTGTTACTTGTACTGGGAGGAGGCGCCTCGCAGAAACCCAGAGAGGTGAAGATGCTGAAGCGGTTGGTTCATCGCAGGCCTCAGCAGGGTGCGATTCGCTGCTGCTGCAGCCATGCTGTAAAGGCACTGTGCTTTGGTTAGAGCACCGATTTCCCTCCCAGTAAATCCCATCAGGTGGGTTGGTGTTGACCTGTACGAATCAGAGTTCCCCGTCAGGTGCTTGGTGCTTTCAGGCAGGGTGGTTCAGTGGTGGCTGGTGCTGTCACGGATACCCGCCTGAAAGCACGGCGGCACGGACACAGCTGAGCGGCACCGAAAGAACTCTGTGGAATCTGCTTTCATGCACATTGGTTCTTAACTCTTGGAACGTGTGTTTCCTTTGCTGCATCTTCCATCGTTACAGGTGTGGGGTATTATTGACTCCTTTTATACAGTCGTCTAGAACTCAGAAACACACCGACACTTTTGAGTGCATTAGTTTTGAGAAGTCAGTTTCTGTTTTAGCATTGATGATGCTTCAGTTACTCAGAAAACGAAGTCAAATGGAGCCTGTGCATTTCGGTTTAACCTGGGGCTTAGGCATGTTCACAGACTGACTCAAGTGTTTAAACTTGTCACCTGCTCTCTGTAGACATCCAGAAAGCAACCTCTTGACTTTTCAACTTTAAAGTTAACTTAGGAGTAATTTACAGTGGTAATGTTGAGATTTTCGTACGGTTGGGAGCTACTTTAAGTGTTGATAAACGTGCTCAGTTAGTCCAGGCCGAGGCAAAATGTGGAGCTGCTGCCGAAGGTCCCGGGCTGTCCCTGGTGCCGTGTGCCAGGCGGTGGTTGCTGCGCTGAGCAGCTGCTCGTAGCCCAGCGGTGGAAAACCTTTGCTTGTCCTCTGCTGGGCACGCTCCCTCCTGTGAGTCCATCAGTGTGCAGCAGCAGGGAACCCAGGATTCCCAGGATTTCTCAGTGGAGGGCAAATGTACCTGGGGGCAGGGGGAGTGCTACCATTTCTTAAACGGAAAAATCTTCAAAACATTTTAACAAAAGTCAGTTTTAACAGGAGCTTTCTAGCTTGCATCCCACAGCAGCCCTGTGCGTAGAGCAAAGCTCTGCCTTCCCTTAGCGTTGGAGGATCCTGCGTTGCTGCAGACTTCTGTGCTCTGGAGGGGTCTTTTTGCAGGACTTGCAGAACTGGACAGTCACTGTTAGAATTTTAACACTTGGATTTATAACGGTCTTGTCAGACTAATTTGCTTAATTTCAATTATTTATACCCCAATTTGTTCAGAAACAAACATTGTCAAAAATAAACACATCCTTAAGGGGTCCTTGGTCAAGTGAGGCACTTCCAAGAGTTAAGAATATTGCTTCATGGCGAGGCTTTTCTGTGGTAGCTGCAGTTGGAAGTAGCAGCTGTAAATGGGGATGTAAAGATGTAAAGTTAACAAAGCATCAGTCCCTAAGCTGCTGTTCTGCAGGAGTTTGATACCCAAACTTGTGTGTTGAACCAAAAGCAAATGGTACTTCCAGATCGTAAAAATGTGTTTCCCCAAAAGAAGCTCAGGTTGGTGCAGATACGATGTCTTGTTACAGAACACCGAAATTTAGCACAGCGCCTTCACTTCAGTGTCCTTCAAATACTGAGGGTGGGAAGGGGAATGCTCCTGGTCTTTCAAGCACTGGTTGTGGGATGTCCTGACTCGCTGTCTTTGGTTCCTGTGTTTAAGATTGACGTGTGTTCATGTGCTGTGTACGCTGCAGCAGGACATTCACTGACCTGTCGGTGTGTGCTCTCTGACGAGTGTTTGTGTCTGCGGTTGTGTGGAGCATGAAAGATCGCGAGTATCACTGACATTCACGTCTCTGATGGATGGTTCTTTTTCTGCTGTGGGTGCTACAGGTTGACATCTCTATCTAAGATTAGCTTTTTCCTGACCTAAAGTAATCCAAGTCTCTCCGTAGAAGACAAATGGCCTTCATGTAGAAGATAATATCGCAAGACTGGAAACAGAATAATATGTTAAAATAACTGGCAAAGACTTCGAGAGCAGTGGTGCTGGTGTGCTGCGATCAGTACTTGTGGTTAAACGAGTTTTAAAATAGCATGGAAATTGAAAATTGAAGTATAGTCCATAATGGATTGGAATTTGTTAAAATATTTTGTATCAGAATAAAGTGTATATTGTCAAATGACTTACATCTAAAAATGTGTTGCCATCACCTTTTTTTAGTGCTGCGAGGAACACAGTGGTCTTTAGTCACTGCGACACATTCGGTTACAGCGACGGCAAGTCGGGAAACCTCGGTTCAGTCCCGCTCTTCAGCTTTGCTTTTAATAGTTTTAAAATCGAATGTTTTGATCAAGAAATAAATGGTCCCCAAGTGGAGAGCTGTCTGTGTATGGGTCGCACTGCGATGCGTTACACTGGGAATGTCACCTGTCACCCAGGTGTGGGAACGCGCTCTGTACCGCAGTAGTAACAATAAAGTGAAGGACACAGGTTTGCAATCTGGTGTTTTCACATGAACCAAAATAATCGAATGTGGAATATTTGTTCCTTAATGCTGTTGGGTGTGTTATGTGAGTGCAACATTCACTGTGTTCCTGATACGAAAAACACTGGTTCAAACCGAGTGCAAGTTGCCGTGGTCCAAGTTGCTCCAGACCGATTCTGTGCCTGGTGGATTTCAAACAAGGCTTCTGCATTAACTGCAGGGGTATTTTTGTTGTGCCTTTTTTCACCTTGGGAATGGCCCAAGTGTCCCTGTGTTAGGGTTTAGATGTGTGGGTGGTACAGATACAACGGCCCCTGCAAGGGCTGTAAGGATGCTGTTTGCCTTGGGCTTTCACATCAGTGTTTAAAATAAGGACCGGAGTGAAGTGGAGGGTGGGGTTTGCTGTGGTCTCTGTTTTAGAGCCAATTTGTAATGAAAGGATTGGCACTACAGCTAGGAGAACATTTTCAGTGTAAGTCAGTAACATTTAATAGCCTCGTTAATGGCAGGGGGACCCAGGAGCTCTTCCTCTTTAGGTCCTGTGTGCATTGCCCTCAGCCCTACCTGCGACCGGAGCTGCTGTCTGTGGTGCAAGGCTGGCCAGGACCATAGCTTGTGTGCGTCCTCCTCAGTGCTTATGCTCTGAAGTTGCCATCCTTGGGTATGGATTGGATCACCTTGCTTTAGATGGCAGCAAAGTCACATTCCCTTAGTGCTCTGCCTGGCCTTGGTGATTGCTTGGGGTGTTTTCCTTCCTCGGCAGTGCTGGTGGCAAAGTCAATTGAGGCGTATTTGAACAGCAGCGAATAGGAGCAAATAAATCTGCTTGGTCCATCAAATCCAGCCTCTGGGTTTTCAACCGCTGGTATGGACCGTTTGCTCCAAACAAAAAAAGAGGAGCGTTCCTGCATGCAGAGTAGGCCAAGGGCTCTGCAGGGGCACGGCCTGGCACGCTGCTAGCAAGGGAGCAGGTCAGTATAAGACAAGGTAAGCAGCCTCAAAGTGCAAGAGTCGGGTCACCTGGGTTTACGTTTCCCAGTGTCTCCACAAAAAGCGCATTGCCACTTGATGCAGCAGGTGGGGTTCCTAGCACTTCCCGGGATGTTGGCCATCTGAGGGTGTAGGGTTTCTTCATGACTTTGCTGTATGTGCTGCCTCAGTTAACAACCATTTTGCGTGGCAGGATCTCACTTGAAAGGTTGCAGCAAGTAACACAACATGAGAAGTTGTGTGAAACTTTCTTTTCTCTTGAGGTAGGCAGAGCTGGATCAGCTTTTAGACCCAGGGTCAGGATCTGAGGACTTCTGGCCCTCGGCCATTGCACCTGCCTTTCATAGAGG
This sequence comes from Mesitornis unicolor, assembly GCF_000695765.1. Taxonomy (NCBI): domain Eukaryota; kingdom Metazoa; phylum Chordata; class Aves; order Mesitornithiformes; family Mesitornithidae; genus Mesitornis; species Mesitornis unicolor. The sequence goes on from NW_010156967.1 coordinate 18,533, forward strand.
ATGTGGTGATGGGATCATGGTCCTGGCGCTACACTGCCCTGCAGCAAAGCTGCCTTCTTGGTGAGGCTGCTGCTGTCCTGCTCTTTGGTCAGCTACAGTTGCACTGCAGCTCAAGTGCAATTGAGAATCGAACGAGTGGGAGTGCGTGCATGGCCTCTGCTGGTCAGACTCAGTGAGTGAGTTACCAGTAAGAGGAATTACAAGGTGACAAAGATTGGAAATAATTTACTTGGGGTAATAAAACCAAAAACCAATTATGCAGAGTTACATCAGTACGACTGTGACCCAACTGGACAACGCAATAGCATCTGAAATTCTGTGCATGCAGGGAAAACCAAAACTGGTAATGCCACAGCGGGGTGGTGCTGTTCAGGGCAGAGCTTGGAGTCACTGCAGTTGTGTGAAAGCAGCAGCTGGAAGCAGAACCTCCAGAGCATCTCCTGACAGAGGAACAGGCCCCAGGACGATGGCTTGCGGTGTTGCTGCCCTGCCCTTCCTCTTGGCACTTCTGGTTTGAGGTCATTTAGAAGGTCCATACAAAGTGATACAGAAGGGAATTGGGATTTTGATGATCTAAATTACTCTGACTTCCGTGGCCAGCCATGAGATGAGATGCTTTCTGCTGGACGTGTAACTGCAGCACGGTCAAACAAGACTGCAGCTTGAACTCGCCAGCAGCGGTGTCAGTTTGTTTAGGATTGCTCTAACTTTGTGCATGATGAGCCAATGCAAGGCTGGCTTCCTAACCTGATGTCCCCATTTAAACCTTTTCCTACACCATTATTAAACAATCTCTGTGGGCCCCACTCTACTCTTTGTGAGTACCTCCAGTTCCTTCTTTTAGAACAATGTATAATGTCCTGCAAAAAACCTTGGTGTTTATCAAACTAAACAAAGTTATGCATAATATTGTAACAGACAAAATAGCCTTGAAACTACAGAGCACCAGCAGCAGAAAAAACATTTCAGATCAAACATGCCTTTGAGCAGTTTCATTGGGAAGATGAAGGAAGATGGTTCAGCTTTTAATGTTCAGGTAGGTGTGTGTTTCAATTACAAATTGTGCAGTTTCTGTATCTGAAAAATTCCACGCTGATCAAGTACAGAGGCCGTTCGAAGAGTAAACAAAACAGCGCTATTTATTTGCCCAATTTTTATTTTGATTCATAATTTAAACATCACAATCCTTTTCGGTGAATTGAGCACAGGTTCCACATAGTGCAGCTGGCTGCTTTGTCCATGAGCCCCCCAGCCATGGCAGTGACAGGGGATGTTCTGGAACAACGCCTCAGAAGTGCGCAGAATCTGTAGTTGGAGAGGTTTTAGTGCCTCCAGAGGAGAGATCTCATCGTGAATTTCAGTAGTGTTCAGAGAGCAAAATAAAAATGATGTGAGCTCAGCAGAGGCTTGACACATAACCCTGTGTCACACAACCCTTCCGAGGGGCAGGGAAACCACGCCGAGCACCGCGGCGGCACCGCGGCCGTGCGGCACATCGCTGGGTTGGGCTGCTTGTTACATGGAGACAGCGTTAGAAAACCAGCGAGGATCCCCTTCACTAGGGAAATAAATGCATATGAAGTAGAGTTAAAAAAAGTTTAATGAACTGATAAATCAAAATCAAACACTAAGAATCACCTTTCTTACTAAATTAAAACCACGTACTCAATATAAAGCAGGTATAAATGCGTAAGAAAAACGGGAAACACACACTACTGCCTCTTTATAAAAAAGTATCAGAAACCATACTGTTTGTCTTGCGAGAAGTCGCATTTAGAAGGCTAAAATCATTTATATATATGTATATCTCAAATAGATCTATGAATATAACAGATAGGAACAGTATATAAATACGGTATCTTTAAATATTTACACGTATATGGCAACTAGTCAGAGTGCTGCTATAAGAAGGAAATGTCTGTTACAAAAGCGAGATTACGTCCATCTGCATGACACTATTAGTTTAAAACCTGCATCTTCCACAAACTAATTACTGACTTGAAAATTCTCATTGCATAGAATTACTCGGAAAATATTATTTAATTCTGCATTCCACCTCACAGTAAAAACCATCAGGACAACGATACAAAAATACGAGCTCTGAGAGCAGCAGCCAGCTGTGCTGCCCTTCACAGCTTAGTCTCTGACTTCTTGCTCTTAGGAACAAGAAAGACGTTGCCATCTCTGGTTTGCTGCAGGGAATATTCGCTAGGGGAGTAGGACTTCCCGTCCTCGTCCCGCAGCATGCTGAAGACCTCGAGATACAAGGTGGTCAGCTGCTTTTTCATTTGGCGGAGGCTTTTGTCATGCTCTCCTTTCTCCTTAAGCAATTTCTCTTTCTCAACTTTGAGGTTGCTCAAGTCTTGCTTCAGTTCCACTATATTTTCCAGTTTTCTTTTACGGCAGTTTTGAGCAGCCACTTTGTTCTTGCCTCTCCTGCGTATATCTCGAATGAGCGCCAGCTGGGTTTCGTTAAACTGCTCCTTGGACATCATTTCGTTGAAGTCATCAACGGGGAGATTGATGATTTGTTCAACAGGAACAGGGATCTGCAGAGCTTTGGCTCTTTGCTCATCTCTTGTGAGATGAGCTTCGAGGCGGCTTGAAGGTTTATCTTTTGTGAACGGAGCTTCGGGGTGGCCTGGACTAGGAGGGGGCTCTTTCTTTGGTGTGTTTGTACCCTGCAAACCGTGTGGTTGAGCGCCTGGCCCCACGGGAGAAAACACTTGATCCTGGAACTGCAAGGAGTAGGTGCTGGCGTTGCTCTGCAGCACGCTGCCAGGAGCACTGTCCATCTCCTCCATTTCTGAATCGCTACAACCAAAACTCTTATCTCCGTAGGCAGAGGACTCAACAGAGTGCTCAGGTGATGCTACAGCAGAACTTGCGTTCAGTGAAATACCAGAGTCAGAATCATTACATTCTGGGGCGGTTCCTGAGTGGTTGCCATTAAAAGCTTTACACAGTGAGAAATCAGAAAGATCGATAGGTTCACTTAGGATTTCCACGAGCGACTGACTGATGGTGTTTGGCGCTGTTGTGTCATTGCTCGCCTTCATGTCAATAAAGGCCGTGTAGAAATCCTCGCAGAAATCAGAGTTTGAAGGGGACATGTCACTTAAAGAGTTCACACTCAGCGGGCTGGTGTCTTCTGGTGGCAAAATGCTGGAAAAGGGGCCCTCGACACTACCCAGGAAATCTGGGCCGCAGTTGGCATCTTTCCTCACGATGGGTAATGAGCTGTAGTAATTATAGCTGTTGTGCATCTCTGTTGGCTTGGGTTCAGGGCTCGTGATCGTGCTTACCTCAGCCAGGTTATCATTTTCAATGTTGAGGCACTACACGGGAAATGCAAGAGAGAAGTTAAGTGACACACCTCCAATTGATGATGAAAGCTTTTTCTATAACCCACAAAGATTAAATATTTTAGCAATCAATGTGCACATAAAAAGAGTATTACAACACTGCTGTAACGTAGATGACTACAAGACTCTTTCATTACAGAGAGGCGCTCTAGGAAAATGACTACATAACTGAGCAAGAGAATGAAGCAACTTGCTCTGGACAAAGCCATTTAGATTAAGACAGCAGAGCCTCTCAAACCCAGAGCAAGACGCTGCAGAGACCCATTCCAGTGCGGTGTGGGAGCTGCACAGAGCCCCCCTGTTCTGCTCAATTGCCAGTGGGGATCCTGGAGCTGCCAGGTCTGAACTTCTCTGAGGCGCCACTGCCAGGAGTGGTGTGAGGCTTAATGAGCGTCACCAGCAAACAACTGCTTTTAGCACGCCTTAATTTCGTGTTACGTGACAGATTTCCTCAAAGAACAAGGTTCTTCCAGGATTTACTGAACGAAGCAGCTGTTCAGTGCAGAGAAATGCAATTCTCAGTGAAGTAAAAAGGGTACTAACGTGAAGCCTCGCGAGCATTAATTCACTCCACACACTTGTAGTTAAGCTGCTAACATCGTTGAGTGTTGAAGCCTGCAACACTGCCAGGCCCTCACTGGCTGCAACACCGACGCTC
>NW_010156967.1:22586-22962 GCF_000695765.1 Mesitornis unicolor
TGGCAGTTTCTAAACTGAAGCTGAAAGAAGCGTGCCTGCTGGCCCCAGAGAATTAGGCAATTACCAAAATGATTTGGTTGCTTTAAAGAAGGGACCACACACTGATTATTTAACCAGAGATCGCTCAAGGCTTAAGCTAAGGTTTTAAATGAGAGTGTTCTCCTATTTTTTTCCTTTTCTTTGAACATAATTCATAAAAGTTGATCCCCTCAATTTAATCAACTCGCCTCTTTCAGAAATTTATTAAACTACTATTCAGATTTACTGCAGTAGATAATTTTGGTTTGGTTTCTTAATGTATTTTCAGCATCACTGCTGCCTCTTCACAGCCAACCGCCCTTGTCACTTATCACAGAATCACAGAATCCCAGACCGT
>NW_010156968.1:0-5781 GCF_000695765.1 Mesitornis unicolor
CCTCTCCTCTGAGGCTTCCCGCCTCGCCGGCACCTTTAGCCCTCCCTGCCGGGAGAGCGAGCGGGGGATGATGGCAGTGGCGGAGGAAAGAGGGAGCTTTGCCTCCCTTCGCCTGGGAGGGGTTGGGGGCCTTTCCCTCACGGAGGCTGAGGGGTGGGATATGAGGCGGTGGGCATCTCTGCCGGCCCTTGGTGCACCTCTAGGCTAAAGCCAAAAGCAAAAGAACTTCAGGTTTGGTTTTATTTCTCCCCTGCACTGTGCTGTGGAACTTGTTAGTATGGCTGTTGTCCTTAAGCAGAAGTATGTTCAAGAGCAATCTGGCTGCTCGATGAGCTGAGCCTGAGCCAGCTTAGAAAATTTCTGAGCAAATTTCCCTGCTGTGACTGCCAAGATCTGGGATGACATGACAGGGAGGAACTGCTTCCTGCCTCCTCCCTCTTCTCACCTGAGTACCTACAACCAACCATGCCAAGTGCAGGCAAGTGAGTATGACGGTTTCGATTCTCCTAAGTGAATCGCAAAACTTTTATTTCATGCTGGGGAGGCGGAAGAGTGTTTTCAATTAACTGAACTGCGCTAGCAGTAGAAAGAAATGAATGCAGAGAAAAGAAGGTTCTAATGAAATTCTCCATTTCCTAAATTCCTGAGCCTTTGTATCTTGTTTAGAAATTTTGAGAAGTTCCATGCATTAGACTTGTGTTTTATTATTAGCTAGATTACATGTGAGGGCTTTTATTTGAAGACCCAGTCAATTTTTGCAGACTTGGATGAAGTTTTGCCTGTGTATTTTGGAAGTATATTTGCTAGAACAGAACACACCATTTGAAGCAAAATACTTGCAGAGGCAGCAAAAAAGCACAGCAGGCTGATGGGTGGGGGTCTGTCTGATACTATAATAAGGTATTTCCGCTAGGAGTGGTTTGGTGCAATTGTGTATTACAACTGACTGCCCCACCTTGACATTTTCTGAGTGAGTGCACCACTGCACAGGCTCAGGAAATACTCTCGGTTACGCCGATCTTCAAAATAAGCATGAACTATATAAAGACAATCTTATTTTTCCGTTGCCATTGTCCACTTCTCCTCAGTTTCTCCTAAGGCTGATAAATGTTCATCAGTGACCTTAATTTAATTATAAGTATCCTGGAATAAGGATTTAATCTTTGAAGATGCCCAGCAGGCTGTGGATCTCCTGGTAGGAGCAAAATGCAGTGATGGAGGCAATGGATACTCAACCTGTTCCAGGTAACAACCCCAAGCAGCAGATCTGGTGACACTTGGAGAAGCACAGAGTTGTGCTTTATAAAAATGACAAAACTGATGTGTATGTAGGAATTTCCTCTCTAGTTCTGTTTTGTGGATCACATCCAAGTAGTTTATCACTATAAAGTATATACAATTATGCCAAATGTGTTCTGTTCCTTCATTAAAAGGAAAACTGTTTTCATTAATTAGTGTCATGTGTCTGTGTCAAGCACTTAGTTTCACCAACTGAAGTAAGTAAAAGAAAAAGCCTAGCAAGAGGGAAAAAAAGATGCTTGCTTGTTTTTGGACATTTCTTCAATGTTGTTGCCTTCTCTACATCAGTTTTTTAAAGTGGTTTTAAGCCACAGTTTGGTTTCAAAACAGTTAAGAGTAAAAAGCCACAAACCCGAGAAACCCAGCATTTTTTTTCCCTGTTGGAGTTTTATATGAAGTTATGCATACAGTATATAAAAGCTTCGCAAAATGCCAGAGCGTGAAAATATTTTCTAACTTTTTTTGCCTTGTATCCAAAGGAGGTCTACAGGAAATGTCCTGGTGGTTTCTGGTGATAGAATTTGGTGGCATTTAGAAGATGAAGGAATCCAAATACCAATAACAAAGTTCATTAAAACTTCTATCTGCACAGCAGAAAGTAAACTGCTCAAGAGAGGAATGGTAAAAAGAAAGTAAACAGCATGTGTTGTGGTGTTAAAAGAATTCAGAAAAGAAAAATTCTATTTGTTGGAGAAAAATACTTGACTGAGTGCTCATTAGCATTTTGTAGCACCCTGTCATCTTACAGAGCACTGCTTTACAATTTATAAACTCATTCTGTGCTAGCTGTAGTTTCATCTTTCAGTCACATGCCTTACTAAGTTTTTCAAGGGACTAAGCACCTATAGTAGGATTCAGTTAAACTGTCTCTAAAATCAGTACTAAAATTTTGGTTTCAATTTTGGAAATTGCAGAGCAAATTGAGAGTTTTCATGTCTTTGCAAGAGGAAGTGCTACAGTTTGTCTTGGGGATTGAAGAAAAGGCAACCTCACCTGTTTGCTGAGCTTTTTGTAATATTCCTACTGCTGCTCCAGATTCCCTGGACAAAGGAGGTGCCGGTCAGTCCGATCTGCTACACATTCAGCTCCCAAACCCTTCTTTGGAATTCCAAAGCCTGTCTTTGAACTTGCAATTAGCTGTTGCTTGGAGAGACTTTAGCTGATTGGATGCTGAGGGCAATGTTGAAGTAATCGGGTGTCTCTGAATTCTCATTAGGCCTCAAATAAGGAAGTCAAAGGAGCAAATGACATCGAGAAAGAAAGGAACAGAATGAGAAAAGCTAGCAGTTGTTCAGTATGAACAAATAAATGGAAATCAGAATTGAACTTAATTCAGGTTGCACTGTTAGGTTAAAAAGCAGTACAGTAACAGGAAAACATAAGACCTTAATTATAATTTTCTACCTTGTTAGATCTGAGTCAAGGCTTGATCCAGATGCATGAGACAGCCATGCAGCACTCTCCCTTATGTTCAATGGCCTGGCTGCTAGTTTGAACAAAGACAATTTTGTGTTTTTATGACCAAATGAGTGTTCTCATGAGAAGGTGCAGTGGAAGATATTCCTCTGTCTTTTGAACTTTGCAGTCATTTTTGCCTTGGAAAACAGTGCAAAATATGTATGTTGTGTCTTCAGGTCTAGGCAAAGCAGCCTGTTCAGGAAAAATTTTGGACTGAGCTAAGTAGTCAAGCCTTCTTTGGTCATGACATGGTTACCTGAAATTGAAAGAACCCACAAAACACACAAACTATGTCTACAGAGGAGACCTTGTTTAATTCAGAGTTGCACAAGGCCGGATGGATTTCCACAGATCAAGCACACCACAAGCAAAAATGACACCATATTTATCCTGATACATGATTAGCAAAACTCCATCTAAAACTACATTAATTGGTACAAAATTATTTAATCTATATTCTGTTTGCTAATTAACCACTGGCTTTTCACACTTATTAGTCTGCATGCACAGTGTTCAACTTTTTTTGGGTTGGGGGGTTTCTTGAGTCAGTGGTCACGATCTCCCCCTGCAGCATTCACCTTTCCCCTAGTTCTCACAAATTTTGCTGGCTTTGTTCTCATTAGGCAACCATCCAGCCTTTGGCGCCTCTGTGGGCCAGATGATTTGCCTCTTATCAGTCTTGTAGCTTCTTTTCAAGGATAGTAGTAGTTAGAGAGTGTGACAAAACTGATTTAGGAGTCCTTCTGTTAATCATCCCTGATAGTTTCCAGGATCAAGTGTCTTGCTGGACAAAACTTATGTCATGTGTATCTTTCTGTGAAAACATTCCCAGTGCCTGACCCTTGCTTTGAGAACCTAATTGTCTATGTATATGTTTCTGTGCTTTAAGTCAAAAATTCAGCTCTGTATACAACAACATAATGGAATTTGAGCACAGTTCAGCTGATAGAGCCCTGACAAGGAGCACAGAAAACACATCCAAACAGACAATTGCTTTCAGAGATTTTACATCTCCAATTATAAGGTTGGTATTTCTGAATTTAAGGCGTGTCTAGGCTGGTTTCTGTTTCAGCTCAATATTTACTTTCAGCTGGGATGCTGAATGGGCATGCAGCCTACGCTCATTCCGACTCCGAGTCCTGAGAAGGGTAGTAAGTAATCTGTTACAAAATAGACTCGTAAGAGAAGGGCGGGCAGTCTGCCTTTGCTGGGCAGCTCTTCCTCACTGTGGGTATATCAATCTAGAGCATTAAAAAGCTCTGGAAAATAAACAGTGAATCAAATCTGGCCTGCATTGGCCTGTGTGGGTGGATTAAATTAAACCTGGTGTTGGGTTTTTTTTTCCATTTTTGAATGCTCTGATTTTTTGATAAATGTCAGGTGTATTATTATGTATAGTGCTTCAAGGTGCTTTGTAAGCAATATACATAAGCCTATACTCCACGTGGCCCACATCTTAAATCAGCCACATATACAGCAGTAAGCGTCACAGGCAGCAATATTCGGAGAGAGGGGAAACAGTCAGGAGGAAGCACGGAAAGGAGGAATGTCCATTTAGATTCTTGGCTTGCTCTTATTCAACTCTACTTATGCAGAACAGGCACCAGTGATTTCAGATCAGTTAGGGTGGATGGGTATTCTCCTACAGTTCCTTTTTTTTTTTAATACCCTTTATGTTTGTTTTCTCATATGAGTGTAGATAATGCTGTCTGGAGCAAAAAGGGATCTGTGGTATCTGAAAGCTAGCTGTCTTTCAGCTGAAGTGGAAAAGTTCATATTTTTCAAACATGAAGAGGTTAGGAGAAATGAGCAAGCAGAATGTAGCACGTGAAAAAGGAGAACGCTGTGACACAATGTGGGTGAAATGGAAAAGCTCTGAGAGTGATTAGCTCAGGAGAGAGGATGGTCTTTGTCCTGATGTCTGAGAACCACTCTGGTATCTTATTAAGTCAGGGTGAGTGGTTGGTTGGTTATGTTTTGGGTGGGACTGTTTGTTTGATTGTTTTCCCTGGAAAGAGAGAGTACTGAGGGAGAGTTCAGGAAAGTGAAGTATCCAGAGCATCTGCTATAAAATCATCATTAGCAGCTAAAATTGCCAGGTGGTGTGGTGACATTTACTGCACACTCCTGTTACCGTGTGACTGCCTGGAAGGGATGAGGCTGGATGTCCTCTCAGGTTTGCTTTTTGTCAGCTGAAATGTTGAACATTTAAGTCATTCTCCCAATGCAGTGAGCTCTTGTAAATGAAGACTGAGTGTCATATTTGGGGATGCTGCTTGCATGTGTGTGTGTATGCTCAGGCCAAACATAGTCACTGAGCATGATATAGGTGAAACTGAGTGGATTTGTTTAGCTTCTGTTACCCAGATGATTGTACTAGGTTAACATAATGATCTTGCTTTATAAAGCTATTATTGAGCTAGGAGAGCTCTGCCACTGTGGGTATATTGGAAAAAGTATGGAAAAGTGCTTTTGTAGTAATGTGATCTGTGACAAGCAACAAACACTGTACCTATAAAAGCACATTTATATCCATAAAAGTACCACCTGGGCCGTACTTGCCAGTGCTGACTTCTGGACGCACAGCGGTGCATAAATACCGCTGTGCTGGTAGGCACAGTTACACTGCAGGTCTGTCCTGTGTGCTGCTGTTCGCGGAAGCGGCCTCCCTGGCGGTGCAGATCGGCCAGTGTGACTCCCATTCTCCCTTCGCTGCCCGCCGGCTCGTATGCGGCCCTAGCCCCAGCCCTGACTCGGTGCCAGGGCTGCAGCGCGTCCTCCCGCCCCCCAGGGGGCACCATCTCCTTCCCCCTGCGGTAAGCGCAGGGGCGGGACGAGTCGAGGTAGGGCGGGAGCTTGGGGTGGGGGAGGTGGTGCCGCCAGTGTCCGGTGGGAGGTGCCCGACGGGGGTCCCCGAGGGTCCCGCTCGCGGTAGGCCCCGCGCCGGCCTCTGCGCATGCTCGCTGGCCCAGGCCGGGCCGTAACCAGGGCTACAGTGAGGGCTGGGCCAGGCCGGCGTGACAG
>NW_010156968.1:5840-17322 GCF_000695765.1 Mesitornis unicolor
GAGATGGGGCCAGCTGATGCGAACAGAAATCGCTGTAAAGCCGCGGCCTTCCCCGGTGCGCCTCAACGTACCTGAGGCCTGCTGCTTCCCCAGCACTGGGTGGCTTGCAGGTGCCGCCTGCTTTTCTGAAGGGACCCCGGCATCCTCCCCTGGCGGCTGGAGGGTGTTTAACGTTACACGTGTACGGCTGTGGGAATTGTTTTGGAGATGGAAATATAATTGATAAATTATTGTTTAAGCAGCTCCAAATACTTCTCCGAGTGATGATCAAATGCTTCCTGATGTTAGTTTCAAAGGATAAACTGGCCATAGGAAAAAAATCACCCTGGCCATAAGCAGGCGGCTTCAAATTGCCAGAGCACTGAGGTCCCAGGGTGACCAAAGGGGACGAAAAACATCATTTATGTTAAGCTGAAGCTTGATCATTTAGTAAAGTTGATGATACGGTAGCAAGTGCGCAATAGCAGGGCGTGGACTGAGTGACCCAGGAAATTGCCTTTAGGCCTATGTTAATTTCTTATCACAGCCTGCCTTGGGCTGGGGCTGTGCTTTTTTTCATTTTGTACTTTGTGCTGTTTTTTTTCTTTTCTACCCTAGGAGCTCCTGTCTCTCACATTCAGTTCCCAGCAAAGGATGGAGAACATCCTCGCTGGTTTGTGTGGCACCAGCCCAGAAGATCCACTCCCTGTGTGGGTTCATGGTAGCATCGGCCATTGCTTTAATCAGCTGACGTTAAATGTGATTCCTCATGGGATCCTTGCAGTGGTCAGTGCCTGCTTCCTTGGCACTCCAAGGTATGACAACTAACTTGTCTGGCTCTTGATTATTATGCAGGTTTGGAGGTGGGGTGGAAAGGCTGGAAATTAGATCTCCCTAGAATGTTCTGAATATGTAATTAGAGAAGGACATAATATTATAATGCTATTATGTTAGTCACCATCCATTCTAATTCAGAGTAGGGTGTACAGCTTTGGTCCCTGCCTTGCAGAAAGGAATCTAGAAACAATAGAGAGGGTAGTGAGCATAAAATCACAGAAAATAATTCAAAATCATTTCAGTGAATGGGGATTGGGAAAACTGGGAGTATTCCAGGAAAGAATATAAAACTAAGTGACATGGAAGATGTATATAAGTTAATAAGGGGTTCAGAGAAACAAAAATTGTTTTTCTGCTTATCTTCTTCTTAAATTTGTAGATATGGCAACATTCACTGATTTTGAAAGGCCACAAATGATAATGAATCAAGTGATAATTACTTTGTTGGGCAATAGATTATGGACTTTATGTACGCCGCATCGCTTAAACCAACAGTGATAATAATGTTTTTAGACAGAATATCACAAAGACAAGAAAAATGACAGATCAGAGATGTGGCACAGAGAAGCTGATCCTCCAGAATTTGTGTTAAAGCGGTTAAATGTACCTTTTTTTTTAATCTCCAAGGATTGGAGTCTGATTTGGCCACAAAATATCACAGTTGCAGACAAACTTCTGTAGAGAGAGGCTCTACTTTGGTAACATCTGAATCTCTGGTACTGATCAGATACTGGGCTATATTGACTTGATGTTGTTTAGCAATGCCTACAGTCTGAAGAAGTTACCAGTCTAGGGAGGTGAATGCAGGAGGTTAAGTGAGAGTGAACAGATAAAGAGTGTAAGAGAGAGGGAAGAAAGGAGAGTACTGATTTTTTTTTTTTTTCTTTCCTCCTCTAGATCTGGCTTCATGTTGCCTTGCAGGCCAGGTTGGGGATGCAGAATCGTTGCCTCCTTCATACTTGCTGGCTTATTCCTTGTTGATACCATCCCAGCCACCATTTCTCAGCAAGAGCTGGGCCCTGTGTACCTGGAAGTGCTGGCCAATGGCACTGCGGCCCTGACCTGGTTCACACATGCCCTCGCTCTTCTCATGCTCTTCAAATCCATTCATGGCTCTACCAGGGGCCCTGTGGCCCTGGCTCTTCTCCCTCTCTTACCCTTACCTTCCTTTGTCATCACACTGGTGTGGTACTGCCAAAGCAGGACAGCTTGGTCCCCTGCCCACCCTGCTGCTTCCTCCAGGTTTGCCATTCTCTGTCTGCAGCTGGCCTCTATGCTTGTGTATGTGATCGGCTACCTCTTACCCACCAGTGGCAGGCAGGACTTTCTCTCCATCAATCGCTCCTGGCAACAAGACCAGCTTGTCTCAGAGCCAGGGATCCCAGTGCCTGATCAGCAGAGAGTGGCAGAAGATGGTGAGAGCTGGCTCTCGCGCTTCTTTTATGTTTGGATGAACCCTCTTATGAAATGTGGCTATCAGTGGAAGCTGAACCAGCCACAGGATGTCTATGTGCTTCCTCGCCAGCTCCAGGCTGCCAGGGTCTGTGATCGGTTCTACTCTTGCTGGCAGAAGGAGGCAGCTCTGCACCAAGCAGAGGAGGAGACAGTGTCTCTTACTAGCCCAATCATTGCTGGAGCCAATGGGAGTAGTGATGCCCCGGACAGCTCGTACCGTGCCCAGAAGGCTGTGCAACTCTTCTCAGTCCTACATGCAGCCTTTGGGCTTCGTTTCTACTCTCTTGGACTTCTCAAGCTGGCTGGCAACCTGCTGGGTTTCTCAGGTCCTCTGCTGCTGACCCTGCTGGTGAACTTCATGGAGTCACGGCAGGAACCCCTGAGCCATGGAGTGCTCTATGCCCTCGGGCTCTTTGCTGGCTCCTTCCTAGGTGCTCTCTTGCGGAACCAGTTCAGCTATGAGTTGAACAAGGTGATGCTGATGGTGCGGGCTGCTGTCGTCTCTGCTATCTATCAGAAGGCTCTGCGTGTTGGCAGCACCAGCCTTACCCGCTTCACTGTGGGGGAAATAGTTAACTTCATGAGCACGGATACCGGTAGGTTGATCAACTTCTGCCTCAGCTTCCATGAGGTGTGGAGCCTGCCTTTCCAGTTTGCCATTACCCTGTACCTGCTATACCAGCAAGTGGGAATCACCTTTCTGGGTGGCCTGGCCTTGGCACTGCTGCTTGTGCCGGTCAACAAGGTTATAGCCAACCGCATCATGATGAACAACAAGGAGATGCTGAAACTCAAGGACATACGGGTCAAGGTGAGGGGCAGCTGGTGGCTCTCTGAGCTTGTTACTAGATTAATTGAATCACAAAAATCAATTAAGCACAAATTAATTGAATCAGATTAATTGAATCACAACTGCTAAGAAAAGTGCTAAAGGAGGCCTGTACTTGTTTCAAAAGTGTTTCAAGGTGATGCAGTTTCACCACCCACAAGATAGTGAACCTCTAATGCTTGTCTGGACCCATGGGCTAATTCAGGTTCCTTTGCAGGTTTCTTTTATGTGTGTAATAGTTAAGGTAGGACCCCTGATTGCTTCCTTTAAAGATGCTTCCATCTTATTACTATATCAGCTGTGTCTGGACAGAGTCTGGACATGATCATGGACATAGTGGTTTTATATCACTCCAGCTTAGCACCCTTGGTCATCTTTTCCTCTGTTTTCTGCAAATTTGCAGTGGCATCTCTCTCCTTGCCTCATGTCAAACATTTGATTCCCATCTTTTAGCCGTGTATCTTTAAAGTGAGGGGATGGCACTTTCGCTTGCCATGTACATTATGCTTTGGAAGCATGGAACATAAGTCAGCTCCATGCTAGAACTGTTGGGAGCTTTAAAATATTTCTTTTCCCAACAGAAGGTGCATCTAGTTGTATGGGGTATGCTGGACCTTCTCCAACTATTGTTAGACTGGTTTATTGAGTGAACCCTCACTTTTTAGTTTTCATTAATGTCAGGTAAACAGACCCATCCTGGCTTGCTATGCACTTGTAGATCTGAGGGCAGGAATGAGAGGAGAGCATGTGCCAGGAAGACCTGAGCTACTGGATGTGAGCCAGCCAGGCTCTGAACACAGACTAGTTGTGTCACGGCAGCACCAGGCCTGAGCGTTGGGCATTATTATCTCAAGGCACTGTCAGGTCAACATAGGTAAATGGCATCCAGGCTGGAACTAGTAATTCCACATGTCCCTTCACCTGCGTTGCACATCCTTCAGTTGAGAAGTAGTCTAATACTTTGCCTTTTCCTGAGCCGTACACAGCACAGGTGGCTGAGAAAGCTGGTGAAACAAGTGAGAGCAAAGTTCTCAGTAGGCGCTACTTCATTTTATGTCTTTGTTAGCAATAAATGGTTCCTAGCCTGGCCCTTAGCAGAAGGCAGCTGCAAAGCTGGCACCGGTCCAGATGCTTAGCTGGCATTGGGTACATTAGGCAGGCATTGGTTGCTCTATGTGCTTTTCCTCTTTGCCTGCAGCTAATGACAGAGTTCCTATGTGGCATTCGTGTGATCAAGTTTTACACCTGGGAGAAGCATTTCAGCAGGAGAATAAATGCCTGCCGAGCTAAAGAACTGCAGAAGTTACAAGCCATCAAGTACTTGGATGCTGTGTGCGTGTATCTGTGGGCAGCACTGCCTGTTGTTGTCTCCATTGCCATCTTCGTCACCTATGTCCTGCTGGGACACCAGCTCACTGCCACGAAGGTGAGTAGTTAGTAGGGAGAGCTCCAACCTTGTCTCATGCAGAGGACAGTCTACAGTGGGACTGCAGTCCTGAGGCACCTTCTCTGGGAAATAAACCCAACCTGTGTCTCCCCACAGCTCTTCAGGCTCTCACTGGTGAAGCTGTTCGGAGGATACAAGATGCAAAGGGGGTACTGCCTCTAGCTCAGAGCTGTTTCCTTACCCATGCAGGTGTTCACAGCATTGGCCCTTGTCGAGATGCTCATTCTGCCCCTCAACAACTTCCCATGGGTGTTGAATGGTACATTGGAAGCCAAAGTTTCCCTGGATCGAATCCAGCGTTTCCTTGAACTTGTGGACCAGAACCTGGAAGCTTATTATGCCCTAGGTAACGGCAAAGGATGCTGCTGGGCTTGGAACCCTGGGCAGGGGGCATTCAGAGCAGAGAGCTGAGGTGTGAGGCCCAGGGGCAGTACTGGAGGGCAGCTGGCTGTCATCCCATGATTCAAGACGTTTGGTTGTCAGAGGTGGAGTGAAGGCACTTAATTTCTGTGCAAAATGGGAGACAAGGCTATAACATTACATTTTTACCAACTGTAGGCCATTGCTTGTTCCCAGGGAGCCCTGCAGTTAGTGTCCCTTTAGGAAATGCTGTTCCCTACTCTGTCCAAAGCTCCTCTGAGACTGAACAACCTTGACTTTGCCTGGCAGAAAGTATTGAATGGGTGCCCCCACTCCTGAGCCCTCTCAGCTCCCTTTCCTCTCCCTCTTTGCCTTTTGCCAGCTCCCTGCCAGTCTTTTACCTTCAACAATAACAAACCCACGTTATCCTTACAATGTCACTCTGACAACCAGCAGATAGCCACGTGTGTCTAATGGGAGCTGGAGACAGGAGGGTTGGAGGAAAGGAGGTATAAATTTAAGGGCAAGTCAGGAGACAAGCATCTCATTCTGTGGTTGGGTCCAGAGCATTGTGGCAGTGCCCTGTCCATGTCTCATGCATTTAGGAAAAAAGCTGATAGTATTTGGGATGCCAGGTGTCTTTCATTTTCTGGCCTTCTCATAGTAGTGCAATGCTGTGTTGCTTTTCTCCTGCAGATAGCCCATCAGGTACTGCTACTGCTATGGAGATGCGATGTGCAGCCTTCTCATGGGCATCAGATGAGGAGGAAAGCACCAGGCAATCCTTACCCAGAGGCACTCAGCAACTGCATATTGAGAACCTGTCAGTGAGAAAGGTGAGCAAGAATGGAGGAGGTAACAGAGAAGAATGGCACTAGGAAAGCCACATAAAGGAGCAGGGGTGGCATGTTTTCCTGGTCTTTTGAGCCATGCATCAAAATCTTCTCTTGGTCAAGAGGAACAGGACATGTATCACATCTTTCAGAGCTGAAGAGTGCTGGAGGAGATCCAGGCAAGGCTTACAGACAGGAGATGACCCAGTTTCTCCCACTTTCCACCACTGGGCAGGGAACAGAGCTGAGTTCCAGAGTAACTCAGTTGTTAGCACTCCTTGCACACTTGTATCATGCCATATCAGGAGTCTGGTTTACCCAACAACTGTATCCAACTCTGCTGCTGGACCTGTGAGGTACTCCTGGTTTTTGACAGCAGTCAGCTTTCTTTCAGGCTACATGCAGCTCAAGAAATCTGGACAAGCCACCCTATATTAGTGCATCAGGTTCTTCATTTCCTTTTGCAGGGGATGCTCCTGGGCATCGTTGGGAAGGTTGGCTCTGGCAAAAGCTCTCTGCTTGCAGCCATCACTGGAGAGCTCACTAAGTAAGTAGGCTAAATACTCCTCCATGTCTGGTCCCTTCATGCCATGGCAGGCAGGTACTATCCAGTGCTGTCCCGGTTTGTAGGCTGTTTTGGTCTGCTGACGGTGGTTCTTTGTTGCCCTTTCCACGCACCTCTGGTGTGCTTGCAGGCAAGGTGGACGAGTGTATGTTTGTGACCTGGAGCAAGGATTTGGTCTGGCCACACAGGAGCCTTGGATCCAGTTTACCACTGTCCGTGAAAATATCCTTTTTGGTCGGGAATATGATGCCAGGCTGTACAAAGAGGTGGTGGAGGCCTGTGCCCTCTCCGAGGACCTGAATGTGAGTGACTAAACTGTAAACTGGCCTGGGTCTCCTTGGCCAGCTTTTGCATCCAGCCTGACTGGGAGCAGTACTCATTCTTGCAGGCTTGAGCCTGCTTTTCCAATGTCCCAGTCACACAGCATTACTGTGATTACCGATTCCAGACCATACCTAACCCCACTGTTCTTTAAAGTGTGAAGTCACTATAGTAGCATTTTGGATGTCTTCTTCTGCTGAGCCAAAAGGGGAAAGGACATGTACTTGCTGAGCTGATGACTGCTGGGTTTTTCAGGCAAAACCTATCTGCAGCTGATGCTTTTTTGGATCAGAAGGAGCTTACATGGGATCTGGAAGGGCTGAGTCTGTGGTCCTACTGTCAGTAATTCATGTATACTAGGTTTGAGGCTTGTGGCCATGCTAGCCAGTGAACCTGCTGTTATACATGGTAGAAAGCTAGCCGGCTCCTCCCAGTTTATAACCCGATGCCTGATTTTCTGAAGTGCCAAGCACTAGGATGTCCTGTTTGCTTTGGCAGGAGCTGCAAATACTCTGTAGAGGCAAAGTATTTATTTAAGAAGTAGCGGACTATTTCAATGCTACTAAATCAAGAGGAAAAAGTTTCCAGCTACTGAAACTCAATAGTTTTTACTGCTAAACTGTTTGGATGGGCCCTGAGATGATTTTGGTGCGAACACAGCTGTTACTTTCCCTGAAAATTCCCAGGTGCAATTTTGGAGTTCTCAGACCATAAGTTGCTCTCAATGGGTAATTCAGATGTGGCCATCCTATTCTGGAGTGTAAGAGAGTTTAGTGGCATATATGTGGTCAAGCTTGCTGGTTGTCTGCAGAACCAGTGCATGAACTTTTGCACTGATTAATTTTCAGTAAGGTGTCACCCTAAGTGATTGCTGCCGGAGGCAGGAGAGGGATGCCAAAAGTTTCCTAACCCTTTTAAATTAATTTTCTTGAATGTTTCAGATTTTACCAGCAGGTGACCAGACAGAGGTGGGAGAAAATGGTGTGACACTCAGTGGGGGACAGAAGGCTCGAATAGCCCTTGCCAGAGCTGTTTACCAGGTAAATAGCAAAGCAGTCAGCTGTGGCAGATTGTGCCTAGTGTCAAGTCAGATGTAAAGAAGCTGAAAGCACCCAGCTATACAATGTGCTTTGGCAGCATGTCTTAAACCACATCATGCTGGCCTAAGGGTGTGGTGGTGTGCCACACAGGGGCACTTGCACATTTCTTTACAGTGCTGCCTGCTGCAGCAGGACCAGCAGCTGTATCTTTCTCTTTTGTTTCCCTCTCAGGAAAAAGATATTTACCTTCTTGATGATCCCCTGGCTGCTGTTGATGCAAACGTAGCCAACCATCTTATGCAGAAATGCATTTTTGGAGTTCTCAAACACAAGACCAGGATCCTTTGTACCCACAGGACAGAGTTTTTGGAGAAGGCCGATGCCTTGGTGTTGATGGACAATGGCAGGATAGTTAAGACAGGTACACTGACTGTCTTCTCAGATACTCATTTGTGCCTGAGTGTAGTCTTGAAATGGCTTGAGCAAAGATGGACATAAGGGAGTATGATTAACTAGTGGGGAACCCCATCATAAAAAGCTTGAGGACATGGCATGTGGGCAAAGATGGGGTGGAAGGGAATGTGCAGGTGCACAGCTGAAGTAGGACAGCCCTAGCGATGGGGAGCTGATAAGGCATAAGGCTGTAGCAGGCTGTGTGGAGCAGGGCCTTTAAGGGTGCAGGTACTGGGAGAGAAAATATGGAGTGTTATGAGAGAAGAAAACTGGCCCATTTCATAGCAAGAAGCAGTGAGTAGTTGACGTCTGTCACAGGCTCTGAAGCATTTGCATGTCTCTCTGCACAGGCACACCAGCTGATATTCTGCCACTTGTGGAAGCCTTCCCCAAGTTCAAGGATATGAAGAAGAGGCAGAAGGATAAAGGTCTGTACCTGGCGAGCTTGAGGGTGGCTGGGGCAGCACAACTCAGCTGAGCACCCAGACAGAACCTGTACCTGATGGCTGCTGGCCTTAAAGCAGAGCTCCCACCACCTTGCTTTGCTGTGACAGTGCTGCTCTGTGGGTAGTGTGTGCATAGAGGGAGAGGAGGCCCACATATTGTTGGTTATTGGTCTGGAGCAATTTTTGAATTTGCTTTTCTACTTGTGGTCCAGCTTTGGATGAAAGTCTGCCAGGATTGGTGCACTTGTCTTGAAAGGGGAGAGAGGAGAGAAGAAAAGTCTTCCTCATAGCCTAGACTTGCTCTGTTCACAGCAACAAGCAGCTGAAGGCAGAACTTATGTGACACTGGCCTTTGTTTTTGCCTCCATCCCCACAGCCCCTGATGAACAGGACCAAGAAGAGGCCATAGAGACAGAGGCAGAAAAATCAACCCAAAGCAATAATGTCATCCTCAAGGAAGAAGAGAAGAAAGAAGGGGCAGTGGCTTTTCAGGTCTACAAGGCATATTGGCTGGCAGTGGGCAGCTGCTTGGCATTATCCATCCTCTTCTCACTGCTCCTGATGCAAGGTGAGGCAGTGGCCCAGCAGCACATCTCCTTTGGACGTTCCTCTCCTCTCGTTCCCTGATTGTGTGGAGTCCAGAGAAGAAAAGAGGCCAGGGGTTTAATCGCTCTCACTGTAGCAGGAAGACCTCTTTTCTTTTCCCTAAACTAAAATAGCCCAGTTGGGAGGGTACACATGTGGAAACAGGATCTGCTGTCTCACTGCTGGAGTTGCATGTTTGCTTCTCCAGTAGTGCTGCAGCTCAAGTCTGTTCTCTTGCTCCTGCTTTACTACTAACAGTGAATGAAGGCAGGGGAAGACTAGACTGGGTAGTGACACAATAACAAGTTGTCCAGCAGCTTCCCCTCCAGCTTTTCTGCTTCATACTTGCTGATGCTAAAGTTGAATCACTCTTTATGCAGTCTGTCTTTCTCTGTAGCATCCAGAAATATATCAGATTGGTGGCTGTCACACTGGATCTCCAGCATATCCCAGACAGCAAATACCTCTGTGATGGTCTGCTCAGCTTCCCCGCCTTCCCCGGAGCTGCTTCTCTTCACCATGGCTGGGCTTGTGTAAGTGAATGCTGGTCAGGAGATGCTGAAGGAAGCTGGAAACAAACCTCTATTTTGCCCTTGAGTGCATTTCCTGTGAAGATCCTTGTTGAGAGCAGAGAGAAACTGAGCACCCTGCTGCAGGAGATCTGTGTGGCTGCTTTGATAAAGAAAGAGAATCAAATTTTCTGACCTAATGCAGTGTCCAAGGGCTTCTGTCTGAGGCTGATGGAAGACCCCTGGCTGCATAGTACTCAGAGTATTTGTCCTGGCATGGCAAAGGTGTAGTCTTTCACAGGGTTATCAATGAGGTTGAAGTATTCTGGTCTCCCCTTGAATATGCTCCTGAGTTCTCATGCTCTGTCTGTGAGTTTAGTGTCATGGAGGCCTTGGCAGATTAATAATCTTTCTCCTTCTGTGTTCCAGCTCCCCCATTCAGTCTCTGGACACCACCCCAATCCCTTCCAATGATTCACTGGATGTGAATTTCTACCTGATGATTTATGGGACCATTGCAGGGGCCAACTCCCTCTTCACCATTCTTCGAGCCTTCCTCTTTGCTTATGGCACTATCCGTGCTGCCACTGTCATTCACAACCGACTGCTCCAGAGGGCTCTGAAGGTAATTTTCAGAAAGTCCGGGGCAGGTCTGGGCTCCTGCAAGTTGGTTCTTCTTATAGTTGGGAGTAAGAGTTTTGGAAGTGGATTCAAGTTTTTGCTGTTATTAGCTGATGAGCTCCCTGTAGGACTATATTCAAAAAGCGCTGCACCACAGCCAGCACGAGGGACCAATGAGCTAGGGTTCAAATTGTGTCCTGTAGGGCTTTTTCCATTCCATAGAGGGGTGTTCTGTAGCTTCCACCTGCATCTATTAACTCTTGAATCAAAGTAGCTTTTGCAGGATCATGAGCACAGATTCAGATGAGATTGGAAGGCGTCATTAAGCAAGATTTAGGGCTGGTGCTGGTATGTGCCCATTAACTTTCTTTAGGTTTTGGGTTTTCTCAGGTGCTCAGGCTAGAATTAGGATTAGAGGACTGGAATATAGGATTATAGACTAGGATTAGAGAATTGTCTCACTGGCCACTGGTGGCCCAGTGTGGGATCTGAGTGACTCCTGTCTTGGTAGCACTCTGCCATTCACGACAGAAGGCCTCCTTCCTTTTATCATGTGAATAGCATGAGTTGTTTGGCTGCAAGTGGATGCTGGCTTTGGAGTCTGAGATTTCTTCTCCAGCTGAGGAATGGGGCCCCTGTGTGGCTTTATCAGCTCCCCATGGTGCTGCTCTCCTGGGCACTGTTCTGTGGCTGCATCTCACTGCACCTGACCAAGTCTTAATTTCTGGTTCCCTTGCTGCCAGGCCACAGTCACCTTCTTTGACACCACACCAACAGGACGGATCCTGAATCGCTTCTCTTCAGATCTGTACTGTGTGGATGACACCCTGCCATTTGTCCTCAATGTCTTCCTGGCCAACCTGTATGGGCTCCTGGGCACGCTGGTGATAATTACCTATGGCCTTCCTTGGATCGTTCTGGTTTTACTCCCTCTGGCTGCTCTCTACTTCTCAATCCAGCGCTATTACCGGCGCACATCCCGGGAGCTGAAGCGCCTTTATAGTGTCACCCTTTCTCCCATTTACACTCACTTCTCAGAGACCCTCTCAGGACTGTGCAGCATCAGAGCCATGCGGGCAACACAGAGGTGAGTGGAAGCAAAGAACACCCAGAGAGCCAGAATCAGCTTTATAGACCGAGACCTTACTGGTATGGGGCTGGTGATAGGGTGACAGGAATGCTCTGGCCTGGGGCAGCAGGAA
>NW_010156968.1:17353-19061 GCF_000695765.1 Mesitornis unicolor
GAACCTCTGTTGTGTGCCTGCCAGGTTTGAATTGGAGAATCAGTTGCGCCTGGAGCAAAACCAGCGCTGCCTCTTTGCTAGCAACACAGCCACGCAGTGGCTGGACATCCGCTTGCAGATGATTGGGGTCTCTGTCGTTACTGCTATTGCAGGAATTGCCATCATCCAACACCAGAAGCAACTGGGAAATCCAGGTAGGCTGCCAGGGATTGTTCTATGCCCACCCCTAGGCTGTGGCCCAGGGGTTCCTCCTCTTCTAGCCTAGAGCTGCACATCTTCCTACACTGGGGTAGGATCCAGAGCTCCTGCTTGCTCTCCCTCTACTAGTCACCTACAGTGTAGTGCTTCAGCTCCTCTCCTTCCTGCTGTGTGTCCCCATCCTCGAGTGTAATCCCAGACTCCGGAGTGCTGACTTCTTGCTTGTTTTATTGTCCTGCCACCAAGATGCCAGCTCCTTCCCTGTCAGTAACATTCTTGCTTATGCTTTTGTCCTCACAGGACTTGTGGGCTTGGCGCTCTCATATGCCCTCTCTGTCACAAACCTGATCTCAGGCCTTATTTCCAGCTTCACTCTGACAGAGACCATGATGGTGAGCGTGGAGCGGACAGAGGAATACACCACAGACATCCCCGTGGAGCCCCAGGATAAACAGGTCCAGGTAAAAGGTCAAATATGTTCTCAGGGACTGACCCATCTTCTGTCTCTGTGCTCTGCACTTGCCTCCTGGGGAGATCACAGGGTTCCAGTGGTTGGAGGGCCCTCACTCAGAGAAACCACTGTGTTTGCTCATCCTTTATCAGCATATCCCCCAGGTGGATTGAATCTCTGACAGGAGTTGGTGAAGGCTGGAATGAGGGGTAGAGTGCTAGGTTCAAACTGTGAGAGAAAAACACATCTAGAAGGGGGCTGGAGTTGGAGCTGGGCTGTGCATTGGGTCTGCTCAGAAGCCAAGCAACCATCTAAAGGAATGGAAGGGGGAGGTGAGGCTGAAGATGACAGCAGGTCATGGTCATATCCTTTCTCACCCAAGTATCCCTTTTAGGTTGCCACTGACTGGCCAAGCCAGGGCCTTGTGGAGTTCCAGCAAGTGGTCCTGGCCTACCAAGTGGGCTTGCCCAATGCACTTGATGGTGTGAGCTTCACCATTTACCCCGGAGAGAAGGTGGGGATTGTGGGTCGCACAGGATCTGGAAAATCCACCCTTTTCTTGGCCCTTTTCCGCATGCTGGAGCTGAAATCAGGCCGAATTCTCCTGGATGGTGTTGACAGCCAGCTGGTGGGCTTGGAGGACCTAAGGTATGGAGGGCTGAGCAGAGTGAAGGGCAGCTGGGGGGCACTGAGGGCTGAGACCTGTCAGTGGTTGGATGCCAAAGGGAAGAGTGAGGAGCAAAGGACTTACGGTCACAGCACCTTCTTGTCTGATTGCAGCAGCTTCTTACAAGTTGCTCTGTTGTTTCTGAACAGCTGTGCTAAGGAAACCAGGCTGAATATGTGACCCATGTCTCTGTGCCTCTAAGATATGCAGCAAGCCAAGACACCTCACCCCAGGAAAAAAAAAAAAACAACAAAACAGACCTTTACTTTTCTCCAGAACGCATCCCATGAGCTCTC
Organism: Mesitornis unicolor; assembly: GCF_000695765.1. Classification (NCBI taxonomy): domain Eukaryota; kingdom Metazoa; phylum Chordata; class Aves; order Mesitornithiformes; family Mesitornithidae; genus Mesitornis; species Mesitornis unicolor. The sequence goes on from NW_010156968.1 coordinate 18,966, forward strand.
AGCTGTCATTTGCTTGCAGATCTAGGCTGGCCATCATCCCCCAGGATCCATTTTTGTTCAGCGGCTCAATCCGAGAGAACCTGGACCCCCAGGGAA
>NW_010156968.1:19092-22576 GCF_000695765.1 Mesitornis unicolor
CAGATGCTGAGCTCCACGAGGTGCTAGAGCAGTGCCACCTGCAGGATGCAATTACTCAGATGGGTGAGTCTGAACCCAGCAAGAAGCAGGTGTTGAGCCCTGGTACTGGGAGAGGGAAGAAAGCTTCCACTCAGTCACATTGCTCAGGAAAAGGGGCCAGGTGGATGCAGCAGGGAGTTGTTTAGGTGAGGCCCCACTAGGACCAGGGTGGAAAGAGGTCAGTGTGACCCGGTGGCATTCCCTGAGAGAATAAGTGACTGGATTGGGTGGCAGGATCTTACTGATGAGACCAGGCCTCAGTGGATGTTAGAGCAGAGCCTGAGAGATAACACAGCCCCTAGTTCTGGGGGGACGTGGCATCTCTGTGCCAGATGTTGCTTGTGTCCGAGCGTGAAGGCCTGAGCTGGAGCAGGATTGAGATTTTAAGTGATACTGGGAAAACCTCAGACTGGGGAAGCCATTTGGGGCCCTGTGCAGAGCCTGATGAGGTGACTGCTGAGCTTGATCCCTGCAGGTGGATTGGACAGCGAGCTGGGAGAGAGGGGAAAGAGGCTGTCCGTGGGACAGAGGCAGCTGGTGTGTCTGGCAAGAGCCCTCCTGACGCAGGCCAAGGTGAGTGCCCTGCCTCCATCAGAGCAAGGGGAAGGGCGAGCTGCTGATGGCTGTATGGGGACAACAGGGGAGAGTGCTCCAGAGTTGGGGGTGTGAAAGGAACAGATGTCCCATGCTACCTTCTTGGGCTGTCAGTAGGCGGGGACTGGGGTCTCCCCTGTGGTGACTGGGAGATCCTTTCACTCTCTGTCCCTGCCAGGTGCTGTGCATTGATGAGGCCACAGCCAGCGTAGATCAGAAGACAGACCAGCTGCTGCAGCAGACCATCCGCCGGCGCTTTGCTGACAGAACTGTTCTGACAATTGCTCACAGGTATGGAGGAAGCAGCACTCTGTAGGTAAACTCATCCTATCGCTCACAGGAAGTGGTGCCTGGACCTTGAGCTGAGCAGGGAGGTTTCTGTGATGAGGCTTTTCAAGTGCAAAGGGCTGGACCTTGCCTGTTTGCTGCTTCTGCTTTATTAGCTGCTGTGTGCTGGTAACAACAGAATGTGAAAATGTTGTACCCAGAAACTGGGGTGGCAGCAAAGAGCTAAACACCACATAGTATGGCAGGTGGCTCTCCTGGGCACTGCCTACTGGGACTGAGTGAGTGAATCAGACCTTGTGGTTCTGCCAAACAGGGCAAGGAGCCATTGAGAACAGAAAGGAGCAGTGTGGAGACCCAAGAGGAGCAGGTATCTCTGGCTCAGTAGAGGGCACTGCAGGACAGCCGGCAGCCCAGGGCTGCAGCCAGCTCCTGACCAGGGGAGGCAGAATGCTGAGTAGTTTTGTTTTCCAAAACCCCGAGCTTTGGTGCCAGCCTGAACCCGATGCCACCAAGCTAGACGCCGCCCATGCGGGATAGGGCAAAAGTGCTTGCCCCACAGCTGAGAGATTCAATATAAGAGTAGGGATTGTAGGCAGAATGAAGAGGGCAAAACATGAATACTGTGGATACTGAGTAGGGATGGATCAGCATTAGGCAGTGCTCTCTGCCCAGGGTTTTCCCACTCTTGCCAAGTGGAGGAGAATTTGGAGGAGGGTTATGCAGTTGTATGGAGGGTGTATTGGCAGGTGTCAGGAGGAGGGGACTCTTATCTGTTGTGCCCAGCGACAGGAAAAGGGGCAATGGTCACAAACTGGGATGTAGGAGGTTCAACTTAAACATAAGGGAAAACTTCTTTACTGTGAGGGTACCAGAGCACTGGACCAGGCTGCCCAGAGAGGTTGTGGAGTCTCCTTCTCTGGAGACATTCAAAACCTGCCTGGACGTGTTCCTGTGTGATCTTCTCTGGGTGATCCTGCTCTAGCAGGGGGTTGGACTTGATGATCTTCAGAGGTGCCTTCCAACCCCTACCATGCTGTGTTTTCAAAGCACAAATGTTAACAGAAAAATAAAAATCAAATGAACAGGTGGCAGGGGCTGGTGTCCTGCTGCACAGAAGTGGGAGTGATGGATGATAGATTGGGCTGAGCCTTGCAAGTGAATCAAGTAGGTCTTGCTAAATACATCAGATGGGAGGCAGCAGGGGTGTGAAGGGAACGTGGTCCCTACACTAGAGAAATTATGCAGAAATTAGAAAGGTAAGGGCGCCGCGGGCTGAGGTGTGTGTTCGGTTTAGGGGGGAAGCTACCTCTGATAGAGGAGCAATTAGAGAGGAAAGGAGAGGGAGGAGTGACAGAAGGCAAGGCAGCAAGACTGAGTTGAACATGGCCCTAGCCTCACTTCCACTGGGTTGAAGGGAGATTGGAGAGAGCAGTAAGGAGAGGGGGGATGGTGACAGGGTTGTTTTGTACCTGTTCTTCCATGCTGTTCAGCTTGGAATGGGATGGATGAAATCTAGGACAGGAAGTGACTCCATACTTGTTCCTTGCCCTTTCAGGTCACTTCCAGTGCTGCAGCCTGGCACTCTTTTGGGGAGGAATGTGTAACCAGAGTCCTGAACCCCATAATGCTTTTACCTGCTCAAATTCTGTGCTGTGGCTTCCTTGTGACTTGCAGCTTTGTAGGGCTGTAGTTTCTCACCAAACAGTTGCACGACTGTGCAAAGGCAGTCCTGCTGCCCTGTCTTCCCTCCCTAGAGACAGAGGTTGCTGCCCTGCTAGCAGTCTGGGCAGAACTGGGCACATACATATGCTGTGGGTGTTGTGGTTGGCAGTCTGGCAACTACAAATCCACTGGTGGTGGCAGTATAAGTAAAAATGCCAGACTGCTGGGGAATGGCAGCTGCTGCACAAGGCCATTTCTGCTGCCTGCAGGAAGTGGCAGGTGACAAAATGTAGGGGCAAACAGATGCAGCTCAATAACTCTCCTGTGGGAACAGAAACATCTTGTGCAACCCCAGAATCAGGTGTGCCCTGAGCTCTCCCTCCACAGAGGTTCCCTTTGCTCTTCTGGTACCCTGCCATGCCCAGCAACTGGAGGCATCATTGTGCTCTCATAAGAGGTGGTGCATTTCAGCAGTGTGCAGGGCCTCTCTGGGGAGCTGGACCGCAGTGTGTCTCTTGAGTGCACAGGTTGAAGCTCTGCACATTCTGATGCTGGGCATGCCTTGGGCTACTCCTTGACAGCAGGAGAAGCAGTATCCAGAGTTTCTCCTCAGATCCACCAACGCATGTCCTGGCGTTTGCTATCCACAGGCTGAACACCATCTTGGACTCAGACCGTGTGCTGGTGATGCAAGCTGGGAGAGTGGCAGAGCTGGATTCACCCACCCACCTAAGCCAGAAAGATGGCTCCTTGTTTCAGCGCCTCCTGCACAGCGGGCAGCAGTGATCACCCTCCTGGCCTGAGCCCACGCAGCTCTCCTGGTGCTGTGGCTGGCTTTCTTCTCACCTCAGTTGCCAATGCTGCCCCTGCAGGGCCAGAAGCTGCTGAGGTGAGGGGGGCA
>NW_010156968.1:22607-31817 GCF_000695765.1 Mesitornis unicolor
TAATTGTGTGTCCTCAGAGATGGGAGCATGGCACTGGAGCCATTCTTTCAGTAAGAAAGATGGGACCGGGTGCTTAGGGCCATACAAGCCTGGCTGGTGGGATACTGCTCCCCTCCAAGGCTCCCTTTTGAGATTACAGAGGGCTTTTCTGCTCACTGAAGAATCAGTCACTCCCACTCTGAGACTTAGTCTCACATGTGCAATTTAAAATAAAGTGGAAACATCCTTGTGAAGCTCTGTTATTCAGAGTCCTGTCCCCTTTTTCCCCCAGACACGGACTTCCTTGTGAGATACAGGAATGGTGCCCTCTCTGCACAAACACAACCCTACCTGTTGCCTATTCCTTTAAGAAGGCACAGACCTTTTCAGAAGGTTGCACCCAGAGACCTTGCTGCTCTTTCTCCAGTTTACAGTGGAGAAGGCCGTCCCCTGAAGAGCCAGAATGGGATTATATTAAAGGCCTCAAAGGCTCATTTATTTCAAGACCACTTTTCTAAAGGAAACTCCCTATCCCTCCTGTCCTGCTCCCAGCTGCATAATCCCACAGCTGCTTTCAGTTTTAGGATCAGATTGCTCTTCTCATCAGAACCCTTGGACTCTGTCTTGGGATTTCCACTTCTCCATGGCACTGAAACACCTCACAGGTATATACCTTTGTTACAATGTCCTGAGGCAGGTCCCCTGCCTTCCCCTGAAGCTGTGGTAGCCATCCCCACCCCTGCAGCCAGACCATGGTGCAGAACAACTGTGCCACAACCTGTTTGCATTCTTGAGGGAAGTGATGGAGATACTCACCCAGAACAAGTAGCTGAGCAACCTGGATCTGCTGCAAGCAGGTTGAGGTCCAGAGGTCCCTTCCAACCGAAATTATTTTACGATTCTCTGATACACTGCTTCTGGGCTTGCATTTGTTTTATTTGATAAAGGTACATCATCCATCCATGTATTAAAAAAATAATCTTTCTGATGAAGCCCCAGTCCCCTTTCCCAGAGGTCTCTCCTCTGTCTGCTCTCTTCATGCCATCTTGAATCCAGCTCTGCAACCCTACAGGCTAGTAGTAGGGTTTGGGTTGTGGGTTTTTTTTTACCCCACTGCTTAGCCCTCTGTGCCCTTGAGGAGGCATGGAAAACCCTGGCCATGGCAGAGAGACACTGATTGTTGCACACTGGACCAGCACAGGCAGGAACAGACCTAGTACAAAGGCTAAGTGACCTTTTGGCTGTGCTTTGTCAATGGTGGAGAGGGCAGTACCATATCTGCTTCCTATGGTCACCCCAGGCTCAGCAGTCTATCCTCATATCCACTGTGGGGAGCTCAGCCTTCATTTTATCAAGAAACGCTATAATGGCTGATTTGAGGTTAGTGCTATCTGCCTGCCTTGGGGTGACTGGGAGGGGAAAGGAGGATCTGGATCTCATATTGCTCCTCAACCAGCTGCAGCGCATCTCCAGCCTTGTCCATCTCCAGTTTCACTTGTGAGGGCATATGAGAAGGACCAGCTCAGGCCCAGAGGATGCCACAGGGGAGCAGGCCACGCCTCTCATCAGCAAATGGTGAGGCAGAGGTGCACACTGGAGAGGGGAAGGAGCTTGGTCATCTGTGGCCAAGCTAGAAAGGACGGCTCAGTAAGTGGGGGGAGAAGACCCCTGGATCATCAGGAGGAAAGTACAGAATGTGTTTGTAACCCCAAGTCTGACAGCAAGAGGAGGGAGCATTACCCCGGGCAGAAGGGCACATGAGAAGACCCCAAATTATTTCCAGAGTCTCTTTGAACTGGCTCACAGAACCACAAGACCAGGGAGCAAGGGTGTTTTCTTGTTCCTAGGGACATGGCATCTGAAATTACAGCCCCCAGAAACAGCTAGGATCCACCCCATCCAGTACTTGGGCAGGGAGGCCCATGTGACCATGACTGTCCCGAAGGCCCCAGAAGAAACATTCCAACGTCAGTGGAAATGAGGACAAAGCCCCTTCCAGTAGTCACAGAAAGTAGTTACAAAAGGCCTGGCCTTCCCCTCGTGTTTCTGAGAGCTCACATTGGATGATACTGGCCCTGCCTAGCATGGGCTGCTGCAAGCGGCATGTTGCTGCTGCTCAGCAGGACTGGCCCAACACAGCCTTACTTTCAGATGCCCACGGGTGCCGGCTGTGCCAACCGGGTGGGAGATGGCTCAGACCCAGGCAGGGCCATCACACCAATGCTTGATGCCCAGGGGTTTCATTGACGCGTTTGCTGCCCTGGGAGCCCTTCCCCACTGCCCAGCTTGTGCCAGCATGGTTCCCCAGGGTGCAGTTCGAGGAGTCTGCCAGCATGACGACATGCCAGGGCCCGGCTCAGAGTCCTCGCAGCTCACAGCTCCGTCGTCTTCCTGGGCTCGATCAGGATGGTGTTGAGCATGCCCACCTGACACTCCTGGTCTTGGAGCTTCCTTGCAGCCTGAGAAGGGCTTTGGCACCAGTCCGACCTCTGACGGCCCCTCTGCCAGTTCCTCAGCATTAGCAGGACGGTGATGAGGACCAGCACTGCTGTCAGCACCCCAAACACCAGCACTGTCACCAGCTGGGCTTCGCTCAGCCCTGAGTCCCTTTGGGTCACCACTTCTTTCACAGAGATTTTCAACAACCCTCCCCCCGGCTCCTTCTCACTGTGGTTGGCCACACGCCGCCCTGTGACCACGGTCCTGACAGGCTCCGGCTGTGTCACTGCTGGCATCTCGCTGGTGGTGCTTTTCATACCCCCATTGTATTCATGGTTCTCAGGGTGGTAGGGGGGAGCCCAGGTGGGCTCGGGGACGGAGATCTCGCAGGTTTTGCCAGTGAAATGGTCAGGACACAAGCAGTCAAAGTCATTGATGCGGTCGTAGCACTTTGCCCCATTTTTGCACGGTTGGCTGGCACAGTCGTTGATGTTGATGGTGCAGAAACGCCCTTCGAAGCCCAGCTGGCACTGGCAGGAGAAGCGGTTGATCCCATCGTGGCAGGTGGCACCATTGGCACAGGGACGCATCAGGCAGTCGTCCACGTCATTCTCACAGAGAGCCCCCACGAAACCAGCGAGGCACCGGCAGGTAAAGCTGCTGGCAAAGCCATTTTCGTCTTGACACTGCCCCCCATTCTTGCATGGAGACCTGCATGGAGAGAGCAAGGACGAGTCATGGCCCTGCAGAGCAAGCAGCTTCCCCAATCCCAGGGAGGAAAACACATGCAGCTGCTCACATGGACAGTGGGTCCAGCACCAACTCTCTCCATGGGGGCACCTATCTGAAGGAGAAGACTGGGCAGGAGTTTCCACCTCCCTAAGTGAGAGGCTGTGGGACCTCCTCAAAGGCTGTGGCTGTACACAGGCCCACGACCCACCACGGAGGGTCTTCAGCCAAATGATTTTAAGAGGAAACGTGCCCTCCTGATGCTGTCCAAAGGCATGATGGGTGTCAGCTCATCAAATCTACAGCATCGAGGGATGGGAATCTGCTCAGATTGCAACACAGATCTTGCCCTGGTGGGATCGTGCAATGCACACAGCTAAACTAAAGCTAAAGATCATTTTGGCTTAACTCCGTCAACGCATGGAAATCCAGATAATGAGCCAAGCTGGGCCACTGCTTGGCAGTGTATGACCTGAAGCTAGTGCTGTCTGTAATCTCACTGCTGTGTCTCACCCCACTTTCTCGCATGGCCCCATCTTCATCTCACAGTCCTTCCCGTGGAAGCCTTCTAGACACAGGCAGGAATATTCCCCATCTCGATCGTAGATGCACTGAGCCCCATTCTGGCATGGTGACTGGTGTTCACAGATATGTATGTCTGAGGGGAAAGAAAAAGGTGGGAATTAGTGAGAAAAGAAGGGCGATGTGGCAAATTCAGTTCACAGCCCCTCAAACCCAGTGAGGATGGAGAAATGGCAAGAGCTTCTCCCTCCTCCTCTCCAGTGGGTGCCAGCAGCAATAGAAGCGCAGTGCCTACATGGTGCCTCTCAGCTACAGTCTACAAAATGGGCTTAGAGGAGCAGAGAAAGCAAATTGTCCTGCAAATCTGCACAATGTGAAGGTGCTGTGCATGCCATCCAGCCAGCCAGTGCGGACTCTGTAGCACAGAGGAGCCTCTGAGGCCAGAGGAGGGCAGTCCACCAGTCACCTGCCAAAGGCAGGAAGCCCTGAGGGAAGCAAGAGGTGTTGCCTGAAGCCCACTGTGGCGTGGGAAAGGCAATGAGTTCATCTGCTCCATTTCCTGAGGCTGGCCGGTGTCTGGCAGCTCTTGCTGTGCAGCCAGGGAGCAGGTGCCGGCAGCCTGACCTCTTTTGCAGGAAGGGGACAGTCCCAGCTGTGCCAACCAGGCAACACCCCATCTCTCAGGCAGCCCAAGCAGCATCACCCAGGAGGCTTCTGGCTGTGCCGGCTCACCTGTCCATGCAGGGTGTGCTGTGCTTCTGCCCTCAGCACCAGAGGTTAGGATGTCCAGCCCACAACTCACCTTTGTCACAAAACTTGCCAGCCCAACCGGTGTGACAGATGCACTGCCAAGGCTGGTGGCATGTCCCATGGAGACACCCTGGCATACGCACACACTCCTCGCAGTACTCGCCCTCCCAACCTGGATCACACCTGCAGGAGGACAGGGCATGGCAGTGTGAAAAAAAATAAGCAAGGGCTGTGGAAAAGCTTGCTGCTTGCTGTGCAGGGTTCCCGCAGACATGGTGGTGCTGGGAAGCATCCCCAAAGCCCCTCATGAACCTGCCAGCTCCCTCCTCCAGAGGACACCAGATGAGGTATCTTTCCAAGAGGGCAAGCATTAGGTCAGCAATTCTTGCATTTCCCTCATTGCGTAGCAAGCCTGACAGGCAGAGAAAAGCTCCATCCCTAAACCCGAACTCCCTGAGGGAAGGGAACAAGAGGCCCCTGATGCCTGTGTGTTTCATTGCAACCCTTTGCATTATAACGTGTCACCTTTCATCTGAAGTGCACCATAATCCAGCTGCAAAACCTTGCTTGCCATGACTGGCATATGGAATAGATTTATCAATCAGTTTGCAAGGGCAGTGTGATGGGAAAACCCACAGCACACAACGAGCCTTCAGGCCCCAGAAGAGTGAGGCAGTGGGAATGGCTAAGTAAAGCCAAGCCGCGTTACTCCAGTGGCTTCGTTCAGGCCTGGCTATTGATACTGCAAGTTGTTCCAAAGACATGAGGAAAATGGTAAAAAAAAAAACCAAAATTGTTAAGTAAAGGCTTTTTGATGGGAATGGAGGCAACAGCATATGCCCAATAGTCTGGAGAAATGCATTCATACCTGGAGAGCCACGAGATGACAGAAGGCTGTGGGCACCCCTACCCTCAGCACCCACAGGCTATGGTAAGGGAGCAGGTGCCATCAACTCTTCCCCTTCTCTAAAAGGGAGATGGCCAACCTAAAAATTGCCAGGGAGGGGGCTAGGTAAGAAGCCAAGTCTCCCTGCACTGGGGGATCCTTGATGCCCTCAGACATTCACGTGCACCTTGGCAGCTCTTCTCTTCCATGCCCCTAGGAAGTGCATCCCCATCTCAGACGCCAAGGAGGTCAAGTAAGATGGCTGCCACCCAAGCCTGTTCTGCTGCCTGATGACTTTCCCCATCATATCTGATCCTGAAGGCTCCCTCTCATCACCCAGGCATGACCAGGCTGTCCCACACTCCCATCTAGACAAAAAGGGCTCAGCAGAATGACGTTGGTCAGTGTGCAGTGGGGGAATCCTGGAAGCACTGGAGCAAAGGCTGGAGGGGACCACTCCAGAGGGTGTCAGGTAAAAAGAGAGCAGCTGCCAATTCCAGGCACCTGAGCTCAGAGTAGGGGTGTAGGCACCGGGGGGGCAGCATCAAGGGAGGGAGAGTTGTTACAGTCAGATGTAGCAGGAGCAGAGAGCCAAGGACAAACTGTACCTGCATTTCCCATCCTGGTCACAGGAGCCGTGGGCGAGATTACAGCGCTCGCTGCAGTCATCACCTACAAGGCAGAAGACGGAGAGAGCTGGGTTAAGCAGAGACTGTAGATGATTCCAGATATGCCAGTAGCCATGCTGGCTCATAGCTTTTTTTTTCTGTCCTAAGCATTCAGCCTGGCCTTCCCCAGAACTGTAAGGTGAGGGACCATCTTTTCAGTGGCTGGATACCACATGAGAGGTGAGGATTCTGCAGTCACCCAAGCAGCTACAACACTGCCTTTATTGAGAAATGGGAACCCTGCTTCACAACTACTTGGTCTCTGATCATCTTCCCCACCCTCTCCCTGCTTCCTCTCTTAGATTTTGTACCCTTCTGGGCAAGAGCTGGGGTTGCCCATGCATTAAGACAATCCGTGTAATAGGGCCTGATGCACCTGGCACTTTGGTCCCACAATTCTGCAGCAAGTGTGGTGGGAAAGCTCAGGGCCAGGTACTGCAAGGTCACAAAGGATGGCTCCTCTTTATCTCCCAGGATGTCCCCATACTGAGGGACAGCTATTGGCATGGAGTGGTCTGGTCAGGGCTCCTGCCTTCTGCCAGGACCCAGCTGCCAGCAGTTCCCCTCTAGCACAGGGAGGCAGGACTGGGCATCGCATGGGGCCAGGTATCCAGTTCTGTTTATTTATTTAAAGGCCACAGAAGCTGTAACTGAGCCATGGCCTCGCTGTGCCACTTCTCATCCTCTGCTCAGTGCTGACCTGCTTTCTCCAGCCAAGTGTCTCCTTTCATCTTCACCTTCCTCTATCCCCCATCACTTGCTTGCATCTTAGTCCCACGGGGAGCTGGCTCACTCCGGCTCCATGGGCAGTAGAGCTAGAGCAAATGCCAGGAAGCAGGGGGTTTCTCCAGGAGCCCAGTGCCCAGGAGATGAACTGAGCTCCTGACTGAGTCCCTCCATCCCAGATTGGGGCAGGTTAACGCCCCCATGACAAGAGGCGCACTCGGGCTTTCCCCAGGCTGAGCAATGTGCTGTCTAGGAAGAGAGCAGGGGGAGAAATCCCCCATGCATTCATTTTTGCTGCACATTTTTGTGGCAGGTCCCACAGCTCAGGATAAGAGCCTGCCAAGACAAGCCACCATGGAGCTGGAGCAGTGTCCTGGGACTGTTCAGCCCAAGTTGGGGTATCATCGCCTTTCCTATTTGTAACCATCTCTCCTGGCAGATGGCTTTAGGAATTCATTGCTTATCTGGAGCAGTGGGGACAGCAAACTAATCTTTGGGAAGGGATTTTGTCTCACAGGATCCAGGATTAGTTGCTCAGTTTTGAGGTCTTCTTTGCCTCTTCCCCTGCCTCTCCAAACAGGCTCATTGGCTCAGAGACTCAGTCACATTAACTGAGAGAGAAAGAGCAGCGGGACCTCTCCCTGCTGGTCTCCTCAGGCACTGCCAGCCCCATGGGCAGCAGAGCAAGGGTCTCTACAGTTGCCACCAATCACCCAGGTGCTGGATGACTGAGCAGCATTTTCCGGTCTTCCAGGTCAGACCAGTTCTGTTTTGCATGGAGAACTGAGATTTCAGCAATGCTAAGGGCAGGTTTGGAAAGATGGATGTAAGAGAGAAGGACCCATGTCTATGGAGACTCACCTTGGGCAAGCTGGTGATGGGCCAAGAGGATCCAAACCAAGGACATGAGCTGGAGACAAAAGCTCCTGAGCATGGTCAGCGTGGCCCCACCGAGATGAACACCTACAGAGAGAAAAAGAGCAAGCTCAGAAAAATCCCCTGGCTGACACCACGGCTTACCTTCACACATCCCTTCCTCTCTGCTACCTGGGAGTTTGGACCTGAAACATTCAGTTTTGTATGGGCTTGTCACTGCACTCCTCTCTGTCCTTTCAGGCTCCTTTCTCTAAGGCAACGGTGGAGCACTAAGAATCAAAAAGCTTTTTAAAATGCGTGTATGGGAGAACTGAGCATGCACACTCGATCCTGAGCGTGTAATAGCTCAGGCTGTTACATTGCACCGTGGTGCCCTTGCCCCTGCTAGCTTGGTGCTAGACCGGGGCTGCAGCGCCAGGTAGGAAAGGCAAACACACACCTCTGCTTAGGTGCAGTCCTTTTCCTTGGCTATCCTGCAGAGAGCCCTGTCAGCCCAGGGTTCCTGCACCCATCTATTTTTCCGACCGCCTCCTGCCCTCTTGAAGTAACATTAAATACTTTCCAAAAACACTTCATTCCCTCCCAGCCTTCTGGGGTTGTTAAGTGCAGGAAATTCAAGGGTGATATCATAAATATATTACTATAATGAGATGGGAGGGGTTAAACAGTTCTGCTAGGAGAGTGGTAAAGGTACGGAGCAGACTCCCTCCTGCTGCGTGGGTGTGATGGACAGGGACCATTCCACTTTCAGCTTCACTCTTTAGCTGGGGAAGGTTGTGTTTGGTTAGGAGTTGCACGAAAGACTTCTCAGATGGGGAGAAAAGTCCTCCCACCCACCCACATGTACATATGCATAGGAGGAAGAGGTTTTAGGGTCCCTGCTAAGGACTTCACCTGCCTGCACCAGACAAAATAGCCCACAAAAAGCAATGATGTTGCTCGAAGCATCTCTCCAGCAAACAAACCATCACCAAAGAAAGGATGCAGCATTTTCAGAGGGGCTACAGGACGCTACTGTCACCACCCCAGCCAAATCCCAGCAGAGACTGCTGCATCCTCCCTCCACACAGTCCTCTTGTGACAATGCTCGCAGGACCCTCCTTTGCCTCCTGCCCCAAAACAGCTGCTGCATTTCAGGAGAGAGTGAAGCAATTTCTATAAAACTTATAAAATAAATTTCGAGCTGAGCACTTGGTATCCTGATCCTTCAGGGCTATGAGGAGCTCAACCTCCAGCCCACATGTCATCGCAAAGGTCAATTCCTCTACATCTCCCTACAGCCTCCCCACTCGATGCGCAGCCTCTCAGACCTCCTGATGCAGCCGCCCCACGAGCGCTGTTCCCAGTGCCCACCCAGGGGCTGCCCCGGACCCCAGCAGGGTGCTAGGGGCATCCTGGGGGGCTGCCAGAGCCTGCCAGAGAGATGTGAGCCACACCAGGGCAGGCCTGGCTTTGGGATACAGGGGCACGGGGGAGGGAGCTCCCTCTGTCCCACTCTGCCACTACCACCTAGCTGGGTTGGGGACTACCAGCCCCCCCCAGGGACTGTGAGCTATTAGGAAGCTATTTACCTGCCCCTCGGGGATATCAGGGACCTTTGTACGGCTGGGGGGCTACCAGGGATAGCCGGGGGGG
>NW_010156969.1:0-28003 GCF_000695765.1 Mesitornis unicolor
TATATTTGATATATATCTTACTACCACTTGCATAAATATGCAGCACTGGCTATCACTGACTGAAAGTAGGATGACTTTCAGTACAAAATATTGCCTATAAAAATCTGTTTTGCTGCTCTTGCCACCAACATCAAGCTAAGATGATCTTCCATAATCACATGGTAGAATTTTAATTAATTTAATTACACACTGCAGGAGTTACAAGTAGAGAGACACACTACTGTTTGCTAGAAAGATCTTGCAAAAAAAAATCAATATAAATGACAATTTTCCAAGTTAAAAGTTTCCTACACATCTGTGTTATAACAATCTTACTATGTCTACCAAATCCAACACTGTCATGCTGAAATCCCCAAGTTAGCATGTTAAACTCCACAACTGACTGGTCAGTCTTAAGGGCAGTGTTCCTTGCTCATGAAAACAGATTAGCTATATCAAAGTAATGGTCTGTTTGGGTTATCTAAATCTGCTTTTTGCTAGGAGTGCTACAGCATGCCTTACCTTGACATGCTGAGCAGTTATATTATTTCTGGTCTCTTCCAAACCAAGCTTGGCTGTCTCTGCCTGCATCCTGTAGGCATGCTTATTGGGCCAAGAGTTGATGGCTTGGCTCTCTTGTTTGTGATCTGCAGTCCTGTTCTACCTGCTTACCAGTTGCAGGTTTTTTGCTTACTTGTTTGGTTTGATTTTCTTTTCTTTTTAATTTTGCACTAAAATTGAAATTTAAATGAGTGCCAGGGTCCCCTGACTGCAGCAGAGCAGGCAACCATGCTGTCTTGCACAAATGACCCAGACACTTGGGGAAGTGATTTTTAAGACGTTCCCCAGTGTGCTACAATAGATGAGCTCATCAGAGGGCACTTGGATCAATGATGTTGTTCTTTAAACAGAAGTGGTTATACAAATACGGTGCAAAGAGACCCTTGACTCTAAAATACATTCTTTCAGCAATAAAATACACAGTCTTTGTCCTCCATAAGCAGGCAGGCTGCAGTAGAAAGCAATAACGAGGGCCGTGTAAGGTGGCAGAGCAAACAGAGCACACTGGCAATATGTGGGGAATATTACTATAAGCTTTTAATGTATCTTCATGTCTTTGTCCTTTTCCTAATGATTGTTACTTTATATTAGCTTTGAGGAATTTTCACCATGAACTCTACAGTGCACACAGAACAAAAAGAGGGTCCTTGATTCAAAAGTAGGGTGGGCTTGAGACAAAGGCTTGAGACAAAATGGCATGTATTTAACTGCTGAATGTGCACCTTCATGACAGAAGAGTAAATTTATAGCTCAAAATAGCCACAGCGCTGCTTCCATTTTAAGCCTTTCTGATACTAGAGAATAGCATCAGCAGAAAAATGAAATGATGCAGGCATCAAGCCCTATAAATTTAAGGTAGGATTTCTAAATGAGCCTAAAGAAAATATTCAATTACCCCTCCGGACTTGTAAGGCTACTTTGAAGATTAGATCTCTAAGCGTGAATAAATGCATAAATACGCTTACCGTCTGGTTTCTTACATATGTGGTCAGCTAAACATTCATTTAATAGGAAAACCTGTGAAATACTGCTATTGCATTCTTTTGAATTTCACATAGATTTTTTTTTTTACATCCACATTCACAGAACAAAACTCTGAATATATGTTTTTCTTAAATTAAATATCATTGCTTTAGTTGGCAAGCTAAATGCAAAAACAAATGTCTCAATACCAATTCCTGGAACAGACTTAGAAGAATCTCTAACAAATTAAAGAAACACAAATATTTAACGATTTTAAATTACAATTGAAAACACTGAAGTAGAAAGTTAAATCCAAACAAAAATACACTGTATAAGATATGAAGACAAAGAGACTGAAAACAATTTAATGAAAGATCATGATCTGAAAAGCACATTATGTTCTGCAAGTGAGATCTTTGTCTCATCTTTTGTAATCCATCCATACAATATAGAAAAGTGCGTTTAAACCAACTGTGAATTGTATTTTGGATTCTTTGCATGGGAAACAAATTATATGATGACGATTTTAAACCACTGTTTGTTTTCCCATACACAGAGTTGTCCCCTCCCAATTGCTTCAATAGAAGGTTTTCCCACATATTAATTTAATGACTAGATTGTATGTGACCAAACGGTGGACTAAAGGCATCATGAGCTCTGACAATGGATGGTACAATAAATTCAGGTGTTGCTTGTGCTTTTTTAAACATGCTCTTGTGGCTTAGTGGGAAGGGCTCTTACACCTCGTCCTTCACTGTTGGGTTTGCTGGAGTGGTTGTGTTTGCTGTTAGTTACCTGCTGGCTCTCGCACCCTTCTTACAGCACCAGTTTTAGGCAGTGCAACCATATATGACTTAATAAGACCTACAGAGAAGTAAGACTCATTAAGGTCAATAAGAAGAGGACAGCTAGCAACTAGCAAATCTCAGAACATGAAGAAATGAAAACGCCACTCAAAATAGTGGGAGGCAGCATGCCTTTGCATTTGGGCTGCCAGAAATAAATACGAAGTATGATAAAATGCAAAGGACGGTGTTCACATTTACTTTTAACCTTCTAGTAGTCAAGCTCATCAGGTTCTCTCTCAGAGAGGGACAGAGGAAGAAAGTGACAATGAATAATCCTATTTTGAGACAGATTCCTACAGTAGGTGGAGTGAGTCACCCTCTGGAAGTGTCATCTCTCTGTAAATTACAGAGAGACAATTGAAATGACTGAGCTGAGACAGGATGCTAACTTTTGCCTTTTAGAGTGAAGTGAGCTGAATCCCATCCAAAGTTCGCAGGATATAAAGAAGTCATTGCCTGCAAGTCCTTGCCCTGGCAAGGATGACTAAATTGCAATAAAAAAAAAAGACTTCAAAAAAGATGAATGCGACTCAGAGAAGCACTCATTCCATCTATGACTTTAGATTCCTATAAAGAAGGGAGGAATGTGCAGCTGTTTAGTGCATGTCTGTATGTAGGGCTCAAGTATCCCACCACAGGACACCCTCCCCTGCTTGCTGGGCTGGAGCGGGGCAGACTTGGTTCCAGTGGGCGGCTTTGTCATCCGGAGTGGGGCCACCAGCCCCACGTGCCTCATCTCCTGCCCCGGCCATGGGTGAGGCAGCTCCGGTCAGCAGCTGTGGGAGCGCCTGATTCTTCATCTCTGCAGGAGAAAGGCTGAAGTCTGAGCAGAGGCAGCATCCCCTGTGTCTGCAGTGACACTGTGTGCAGGAGTATGAGCCTGTGCAAGCGTGAGTCATGGGAAAGATTAGCTGCCTTCCTCCCTTTCTCCTTTGTGGAGCTGCTATTCAGTCATTGAGATTAAGACATGTCTTAATTAGTCAAGATAGAGATGCCCTGCAAGGAACTGGAAGGTATCCTACGCATTTTTCCCTTATGCTTTTTCTCTTCTTCCCTTCCCCCAGGAAAAGATAATCCTGTTCTCAGAAACAGAATAACACTAAACTTTAAAAATTTTAAGGTACATTATAACAAAACTTCCTCAGCCCTCTGGAAAAAAACAAGTTATACATTTTATGCTTATCCTAAGTAAAACATGAGTCATGCCTGGAAATAATTTATTTCTAATTGTACAATTACTCAAGTATGTACAACTTTTCCTGGAGGTCTAACACATGCTTGGTAAATCGGTGGTAGAGTTAGGGAAAAGGGGATTTACATGAGATGGGAGTTTCAAACCTGAAATCAAGTAAATATTTTCTTTATACCAATATTGGCTGAAAGTACAAATTTATGCAATTGGCAATGTTATACAATAAACTACAAATATATTGGCTACCCTGTGGCTTATTGCAGAAATGATCCCATCATTTAGAGTTGCATTCCAAATTTTCTCCAACTTTAAAAGGACTGTTTCAAAATATTAAAAGCACCTAGTTTATAACTATGGCTCTTAGTATAACACTGCATGGATTGTGTATGCGAAATCTTAGACAGAGTGTGGCTGTAGTTTTTTTATATGGCTGGAAACAAGGTAAACCTGAAGAATATATGGGGTCTTCAGTGTTTATATAGTATGGGGTAATTTTCACGTCTCAGTCTCACACACTAAAGCTGTTTTTCAAATCCAGACATATTAATATATTATTCTCCTTAGAAAATGTTCACAAATACAGATGCTTTAAGTGAGAACAGAATAAAAAATGGATCAATCTAAAGAAAGAATAAAGGCAGACACTCCCCATCCAGCCTCCAAACTAGAACACATAAGCAGTTCTTAAACCTTTGGTTTATCTTGTGTTCATGTACTGTTCCCTTGCCTCAAATTGCTCATGAAGAAACATTAATAGTATAAAGAAATGTTTGAAACTAGATATATAAGCTGTATGTTCTTTTGGGCTGAGAGCTGAACCCTGTAACGTTCATCAAGGTGAATCTATACTAATAGTAACACCAGATGCTCCTCAGGACCAAACTGCAGTAAATCTTTCTTTGTAGGATATTATAGCATCCCTTAGGAAAGACACTGCCTCAACCATCTTTCCATGCTGAACTTCAGCAGAACACAGTGATAAAACTGGATATTCAGTTGCAGAGTTAGTTGCAGTTAGAGAACTGCCTACTGGAAGGACCTATTCTGGTCAATATCATTACAGCCCATTGCTGATCTACATTGCACAAGGGATGTGGAGAAATGATAGACAGGAGAGAGGAAAGGTGGGACAAGAAAGCTTTTGAGCACAGGAGACGAAAGCGAGATAGGTCAGTAGAGTCAGGTGTGAGATTTTTCCATCTGTCTGAAGGACTGCTCCTATCTGGAAAGGTTAAACGACTTTAAGTGGCTTCTCCTTTCCTCCTGATCTTCCAGCAGAAATCCCAAGGGCAGAAGTGTAAGGCAACAGCTTAGAAGATGGGAGAGAAGTAGTAGTAAAAAAAAATAAAAAATAAAAATTAAAAAAAGAACACTTCTTGTTGAGGTCTCAAAGAGTTAAGAGGCAAAATTATCTTCCTAGTTGTCTGCTGGGAAGACAATTTAACCCTGTGGTCAGCAGGCCCTGGCTTTACAATACACCCAAAATAGTTACGCAGGCATCCTGAATCAGGGCCAGTGTTGCCACATCTTTAAAGACAGTTGATGGCTAAAAGGGGGATGCTTTAATTGTGCAGGGTTAGCTTGTGAGCGAAGTTTTCCATGTTACTCTGTGTGTGGTTTGCAACTGGCTGGGTGTAAATGCAGCCAGTATTTTAGAGGGTTTACTAGCTCAGAATGTTTTTTAACGGGCAAGAAAAGGCAGTGTTTTGCTTGGGAAGCTATTTTAGGGTGCCCTTAGTGGTTTTAAAATGATCCTCACAGCAACAAAGGGTATTTTTCCCCCTCTAAAAAGGAAAAGAAAAAGAAAAGACCTCCTACCTAAAAACGTGGAATTTCTAGTCTGTCATTTCAACATGCTGTAGGGAACAGCTTTTAACAAGTGTTCGGAAAAAAGGATTAAAAAAAAATATTCCAACAAGACTGGAAATAGAAGCATTTAAGTAATGATATTGTTCCAATTACAGGACTATATGCAGACATATAGATCAAAGACAGAAAGAATGATTAGGTCTTGCATGCCTACTTTTTCCTTAATTAGCATTTTCACCTCTGTGACTTTTCTCAAGTGCATTTTTGTTCCACTGAGCTTTTTTTTTAAAAAAAAAAAAGAAGTCTACATAATCCAAAGATACCATGATACAATATCTATATTTATAGTTACTGGACATATATTTATATAAGAAAGGGCTATTAACTTCAGAGAGGCAGGGACAATGCAAATGACAACAGCATATGTTTGAGATCTTACCAGTAAGCCAGTAATGTTCAGAAATGTCAGTTCTGATGTAATGGTGGTCGTGAGAAGGGCCCAGAGAACGTGTTAGAGCAGTGTCTTTGCCAAGAAAATCAGAAGCTGTTCCAGCATAAAGATACTCATCTGCAAATGAAAAAGAAATAGGGTTTCTACAGCTGGGGAGTAAACAAAATTAAAACTATTTGTATTTTGTTGGATGAACCACACCTGTGTTTAATTGGCATATGAAATAATTTAATGTTAAAATATTACTAGTTTATATTTTAATGGGATTTTGGGCTCTGTGAAGTTACTTACATTTCAATGAGAGTAATATTTGTAATTATATACCTAAGAAGTAAAGGAATCCAAGTTTAATTTTCAGATCTTTTAGGCACTCAGAAAAGAGAATCCCTGAGGCTCTAATGGGTGCTGGGCTCTTAAGGATATATACATTTGATCTGAGCATCCTGCCCTGTGAGCATTGACCATAGACCTGGGGGACATGGAGGACACCACCATCTATTGATTCAAACTAACTCTTCTGTCTGAGGCTTGCCACAGATTCGATGGCTTTGCTGCTCCTGGGCTTGAGCTACTAAGCCTGATGGATGCTTCACTACAGGAACTTCACAGCTTGGCCCTTTCCTGGTATAGGAATCTCTGTCCAAACACTTCATTCACGAACTGGAATTTAGGCACTGTGGAAATTCTTCTCAACTATGTAGCGTGTTAATGGCAGGAATATGGCTACAGACCCAAATTGTGATCATTTTAACATAGTGAGTGGTTCCAGTAAAATAAATGAGACATCTTGCTTGAATAAGGCAGCCAGGTTTTGCCTCACAAGGAAACTTATATCTATAATACAGTACAATGTGCGTTCTGTATTTGCAGTTATTATTTAGTCTTCTGCCAGCTTTGTGGGCATTACAAAACTTTACAGTCTTAAGAATTGTGCAATATATTCTGTTTTCCTTCAGATTGTGGTACTTTTCTACAAAGAAGCAAAGAAATAGTATCACTGTGATTTTATTTTTTTACCGCATAGTGCATTTTACAATTTTCTCTTTTTTCTGTAAAGTAACAAATAGCTTTAACAGTTGGAGGAGTTTGGTTTTTGTTTAATGGCTTGCAACAACAATTATCTGGAGTTTGTAAAAATAAAAAAGGTTCAGGTTCATAAAAGATAATTGTATAAAAAGTTATATGATACATAAAAATCCCCTTCCAGGAGTTCCTTCTCCAGGTTTTGTGGTACTCTGGGTGTAAACAGTTCACAAGATCTTTTAAAGAAAAGTCCTTTGTTGAGAGTGAATGCAGAATAAATACCATTCAACATACATGTTGTGTGTTTTCATTTGCAAAAGATGTAAATGCACTTAGAAAAATAAGATCAAGGGAAAATTAAAAAAGCCAAAACCACAACCCATGACCCACAAGCACTTTATTTGGCCAAAAATGATCTATCAGCTTTCTTTTTTCATTGTTATTATTGTTTCTTGTGTATTCTTTCCATGACAGTATTGGAAAGCACATCTTTCAGACAGCATGTCGCCTTTGTAAAGAAACAATAGTGCATTCTGAAAGGTATTTGTCATAATGAGGAATGGGCAGGGTAATTGGTGTTTGCTAACTGACAGGCACTCAGTGATCGATAAATCTGACGGGCTAACAGAAATTCTTCATCCTTGCTTAGGCTGTGCTGACAAGGCATTTTCAGCACTTCTCTTGGTTTTTGGTATCTCTCGTTCCAAGTCTCAGTTATTTCCAGAACAGTTTTGGTGAGCCGTAATTTATAAAAGAAGATGGATTATAAGCATGTGATTTTTCAGTCAAAAAACCCTAGCTTTTCCAATTTATCTGTAGAATTTACTTAGGGCATAATGCTATGTAGAATTCAAAGAGAGATTATGCATTTCTACAAAGAATGAAAATTATTCAGTTGTATTAATCTACACACATGAGTGAAAATATAATGAAAAGTTACTTAATTCATAGGTGGATGACTGATTAAAAAGTGCTTTCTGAAGGGTACAAATAATCTTTATTTCCATTTAGCTGATAAATAAAACTAGGTAGATAGAGGTGGCATGACAACTGTTACTCCTTTCATCAGTGGCAGAGGTGGGAACTGAGCTCCCCTGCATCCCAGTGCAGTATCTTATCCATGAATTATGTTGCTCTTCTAGCTTTTGGGAATAAAGTCATCATCAAAAGATAGGCCAAGAACACATGCTCTGGTCAGGCCTGTAACTATTTACAATGCTTCTTGTATATATTATTGTGAAGCTCTTGATGCCAAGCATAGCCAGAGAAGGCTGTGACCGTTAATTTTATCTAGTGTGAAAGCGCTTATGTACCAAAGTTCATGTTTCAGTTAGTGAAAATGTGGCAGCTTCTTCATTTTACAAGATTTAATAGAACTGTCAAAAAACTAGAGTACTACTGAAATTAGCCAATGCTATAATAAATTAGAGTTCTATTGCATTAAAAATAAAAAAGGACAAAAAAGTTAAGTTTCTAGAATCTCATTTTAAAAATAGACTTCATGCTCATTAAACGGTACTAGGGGTCCCTGAGAAGAACAAGCACTGGCTTTAATCTATTGTTTTTAATAAAGGAAGTCCTGCCCCATCTGTTGGGTCAGAATCACAAATCATCTATCTTATTATCTGAGAATAAAGACTGAACATTAGTCATATTCTTTTTATAACACAGAGTGACCGATACTTCAAAGCATTGTCACCACTGCACTTTAGCTGTAAATGAAAACGTCATGGTGTTTCACTCTTATCTTGCGTTCATATACTTGATGGACAAGTTAAATGAAAATTGTCCAAAACTATGAACCAAACCATGACAAAAGTAGCTCTTATAGTGATTTGAAATCCAGAGGTCAAGCTGACATTCCTCAGCAGCAAATGTCAGACCACACAGCACTGCGATGCACGCAGCAGGCAGATTGCGCTATCTTGTTCTGAGGCTTCCAGTTTCACAAGTGGCTACTCAAGTAAATAGAAACCTCAAAAATGTATTTATGGAAATAGTGGATGTCAGCAGACTACAAAGGGCAGAACATATTGATAATTGCAGAAAGAGGCCCAGAAGCGCTTGAAACATTGTCTGGTCATGTGGTTTTTTTGTTGTCTTCTTAAAGGACATGGGTGAGGATGAAACCGCCTTCCTGCTCCGCTGGCAGAGGCTTCACAGCCACTCAAATATCTCTGTTTGTGTTGCTGCACTTCCAGCTCTTTGGTGTCTGAAGACTAAAGGCTCCCTCAGCTCTGAGGGCGCAATCCAGCATTGGAAACACCACTAACACCAGAGGAGCTTCAGCGATGTCATCTGCTGAGCCTCTGACCCCAGATTTCACATTACTAAGTCATCACACATCTGAGAGGAGCGCCTGGCTCTGATGGTTTCTTACCTGCCATCACAGAAGCAAACGGCTGCTGAGGATCAAAAGGGCACTTCAATCTGCCAGACTCCAAGTTCTGAGTATCCAGTCGGAATACCGTTTCCTGAGAATAAACACATACTCATTATCCTGGTGTAGCTGCAGAGAAAAAATAATTTAGATGAACTGTCCTGCTAATATTTGAAGTGCAGGTATATTAGACCACATAGCTCTCATCTCAGTATCGATGTTTACAGTCCATGTCTCTGTTTTGTATTTGGATTTTTCTCATTCATTGTTTTAATGAATCCCATTCACTCTATAGTGAAACACAAATCTTAAAAAAAATACAATTATTTTTAGGAAAAAAGATACATTGTTCATTTCTACTCAAATTAAAAGCTGGCTTGTACTTAAAAGGCACTGACTCCTATTTGGAAAAGTGCTGATAGAGTGTGTTGCAACAGGAGACCCAGAAGAGATTCTGGCCGACTCCTAAATTTCTCCAGGAACTGCTGAATAATGTTCGTGGCAGACACAGTTCAGCCCCTTTTAAATGAATGCAGCATATGCTTTCCCTTGTTATTTTTAACAAGGCTAATGATACAAGAGATATCCGAATAGAACCTTCCTTGTAGTTCCCAAATACTGTGTGATTAATTCCTGGGTCACAGAACAAGGGCGTAGAGTAAGATAAAGAAAAGAAATTATTTAAAAAATATTTCTCATGCTTTCAGTGGGCAATCAACAACTCAATTGCTGTAAGCAAGAACTTGAAGTTTTACTATAATTTCGAATTGCCAAAATGGATGCTTTTACTTTTGAAGTTAGTTTTTTTTAAAAAAACAATCCATCTATGATTTAAACAAATACTTTTAGAAGAGCAAAGTAACATTAAGTATTTGTTTCTATACCTCTGCCTTGCAAGAGGACTGCAAAGTACAAATGACAGTTAAGTATGCCCAACAATGGCCACATAGGATCAGAGTTCACAACACAATAATTCAATTCATCCTCAATAAACATCAGTTTATAAATGACCAAACCTTTCTAATTCATTGAAGTTCCTCCTAAACGTTCTATGCTCAGAAGACAAAAGCCCAGGATATTGAATAATTAAACTCTTTAAGAGAAAAGAAAAATCAATTCTAATCTATAGACATAAATTCCATTTCCTCCAGCAATCCTGGCTGATACAATGCAGAATTTAATCATCAAAAAACAACCCTTGCTATCTTCCCAAATTTGTGGGATATCAGGTAAACCACATTCTCAGGATACTGAAGTGGGTCAGAGCACACACAAAACTAAATAAGCTTTTCTTTTCTGACAATGCCGTATTATTGGTCCATTCTCCTTTCTTCTATGAAGTGCAATTCTGAACTGGTCAGAGGACTATTGCTTTATCACATGCAAAGAGGCTGTCTGCAAGTCCAGCTGTACCTCAAGGGATTGAGGGCTTTATAGATCAACATCAAATATTTCAGACTTCACCCAGACAAACTAATGGATGCTACCAGGCAGTCACACAGAATTAACCTCCCGCTTTCACTTCAGACAAAGCTTTCAAAGAAAAGAGCATTCCTTGGAGAGCTGTGGCTAACAGCACCAACTGGGCCAAGGCTTTTCTTCACCAGCCAAGAGAAGTTTTGGCAGTGACTTCAGCAATAGCAAGACTAGGACTTTCATCCCCTTTAATTGTGTGATCTCGTAGGGGATTTGTAGTGCTTCAAAAACAGTGTCCACTGTGGTTTTTAGTCACCTGACCCACTCTGTTTTCCTCTGTTTTCACAGAACTGGCACTGGCCGGCATACCACTGGGCAGATCCACTAACAGCTTTCAAAAATCAGTGCAGCGCTGCCTGGTTTCACATCCTCTGAGAGGTTATCTCAGGCCCTGGCTCTCCCAAACATCCCACAGCTTCCTGTAGAGTTTGCTAATTACCAAACACCCTTTATCTGTTCTTAAAACCCAGAGATGAAAAAAAAAGTGGGACAAAAAGAAAAAAAAGATTAAAAGAATGGATCTGCAGTAAAATTGCTCTGAGTTACCATGTAAGACTACTGGCTTCAGTTCCTAAAACCAGGAGAGCTGCCTGTCAAATTCACATCAATGGGTCTTTCCTCACCACCCTCCTGCCATGTCACCTTTATCTGGAGAAGCAGCACAAGGACAGTGGTTATAGGATGTTTGAGGTCCAAGAAGGAAAGGGTAAATATACCCCATGATATTCAAAGCTGTTAACCCTATAGGAGCCTGTTAAAGAGATGCACCATCAGGAGAGTCATGAACAGTGCTGAACATTGTCCAACCTACAACTGCAGCTGAGCAAGCAGGGGGAATGCAGGAGAGGCAGGGCTGGGAGACAGTGAGGGGATTAGGAAATACAATACTGGGATTCTTCTCCCATTTCCTCTCATAAGGTAATTGGTCATGTCTAATTGAGACAGACCCCTTGTCTAGACTGGCTGCTGGACTGAACAATCAGGCCAAATCCATAATTTCATAATGTCTGATGAAAACAGCCTTCACAAATGAAGTGGTTAAAGGTGAAATGGTAGAGTGAATAAGGCATCTTGCTAATGACCCAGAGGTAAGCCAGAGCCTTACTTGTGCTCTTGCTGAGAGCTGTTCTGTTCAATTCAGCTGTGTATTTGATCATTCAGGCTAAGGAATCAGCAAGATACAAGGGATCTAAAATTTCAGCTGCTTCAACTGGAATATTTAAAGTAGCGAAGCAAAGAAGCCTACAAATTTTTTTTGTTGTAAGCCCTATTATACAGCATACACCAAACAGCACCAGAAGCGTTAATAGCTTATTACGGAAAAATCACCATCATGCAGATTTCAGACAGCTTCAGTTTTCTGTAACATAGGCAACACCCTGGGCTGGTGAACCAGCTCACAGTTTGTGTGGAATATAATGATAGGTCTCAGCCTGGGAAAGCATTAATAACTTTTTTTTTTCCTCCTGTGAGCATCTGCCCTTTATTCCATATGTCAGAATAACTCCAAGGTGTAGATATTTCAGGTTATTGTGTTTAATAACATTAGATGTCATTTCTAGTATTCTAGAATTTCACTGAGCCACAAAGAAAAGAGAAAGCTATTTCTATACCAGCTTAGGAAGCCTGAACTGCAGGCAAGCAGCCAGACAGGTCACTTTTTGACACTGCCTGAAAACAGAGCCAGTGTTATAAATATAGCCAAGGTGTTATACATATAGGAGTTAAAAAGAGACTTGTGTACTAAGTGGCTGCTTGACACAACACCAAAATGCTTCTGTTGTCGGGGATAGGTCTCAAACATTTACCACTTAGGATAGAGATTTCTTTGTCACCAGCAAAAGAAGACCATTCAGCTGCTAACTTCAGTTCAGGACTGTGCCACTGGTGATGGAGGATACCCAACATCTACTTAGCGACAGGGCTACAAATCATCTGCAAAGTCCTGAGATGCTGTCCTTGGTCTCAGGCTCAGAGACCCTTTACAACCTCTGAATTACTGTCATGGACAATGAATAGGAAACCATCTCTGTGGACCAAGGGTATATATACATTAAAAAATAGAACTATGAGTGTCATCTTGAACTCTGCATGTGTATGTGTGTATATGTAAGCAAAAAGTATGTGCAGAAATTACTTACTAGAAAGATATCTGGGTTAAATGTTCTCTTCACTTAGTTAATCATATGACAGTGTCATTCTGAAGAACTTTGTGTATTAAGCCTTGCTGAGGAAAGTGCTTTGTTCAAAAGCGATATGCACATATCAAATGTGAGAACACAAGTTCCTGTCTGACCTGTAAAATCCACCATTTACCATGTTATTTATGGAAGCTGCTGTCAGTTCATTTTTTACACACTCACATAGTATTTTCCAATCTATGATGAATAGTAAACAAGATGAGGGTTATTCCTTGATGTGTCAGAGTAGCAAGGAGAGTAAATTACCTCTTTGTGAGTTCCAAGTTCAATGTATCCACAGAGAGGGTGAAACGCTCCTGTGCCACAGACATAAACATGCGTTCGGTTGTAGGGCTGAAGAACCCTGATAAAATTGGCACATTCTGTCTGTTGGGAAAAGGAGGAGAAAGGTTAATTTTCAAGTTTATTCTTCTCTTTCATTTTATACATTGTGCTTTGTTATAGTCACAGTACTGGTGTATTTAAACCAATAGCTGCCTTAGCAGAGACTGTTTACTAAATAGTTCAAAGTTGTGACAGCTACAACTTTGCAGTGGCTATCTGCTAGGCAGTTCATCAATCAGACTCACAAGTCTAATTCTGCTATAATGCTTACAGCCACAAGAAGCTCAGTGGTAACCAGGCAGTTTGGAGGACATCTGCTCAGCCTGCATCATAGTAAACAACCCTGTCAACAGCGGAGCATCACTGGGTTAGTCTGGCTGCCAATCCCCCCGTCTTTGCTCCCAATTCAGAGTTCTGCGCAAACTTCAACGCTGAAGATTACATGATAGAAATCATTGCCATGGACTGAAAGCCTTCAACGCACTTCCAGGGGTATGTTTTGTGTATGAGCGAACTTTCTTTGCACCACCTACCTCCTATTGGTCACATTTATTTGGACATTTCTAAGTCCTATGGGATGCTACGGTCACTCCTGACTCTAGCAGGGTTTGGTCTTTGCTGCTACGCACTGAAGGCAAGGGTGCTACATGGGCTGGTAGGAAAGGCTTGCTGCAACCTTCCTCAAAATTAAACAAATACACACAACTTATAAAGGAATGCACAAGAGGTATTCATACATTCAAGCTACCACCCTGCATTTAAGTGAAGGGCAAGCTGCCAAGACAATGTAGGAAGCAAAAAGGATATATTTATTATCTATGTTCCAAACAAATATAGCCCCCTCTGGTTTCTTTTCTTTTGTTTTAATGTAGAAATAGATCAGCACAAATCCTCCACATAGACCAGAATCAGAATTTTCCCAGTGCTCAGCAGAGGTGGTGTTTAGTTTCTGTCTGCTGTAAAGATAAGGGTAGCAATAAGTTAGCATAAAAAGTTGAAATTCTTCAGGCAGAGAGCTGAGAGAGTGTTTAGAGCTGGAGTCCACCATGGTAACAGACAATCTGGATAGAAACCACAGGATTTGTGGAGAGAAAAGGAAGAAATTTTATTATACAGCAGGGAAATGTTTACATTTATAGTGGGCTCTAGACACATGATGTAATCTGTGGTATGCAAAAGAGATATGAAAGTTTTATTGTATCTATGAATGCACCTTAAATACACTTCCTAAAGAGACTTCTGAAAAAAGACTTGTGGTTCCAGGGAAAAGCTAATGAGTCTGAGATTTTGTTTTAACCTTAACTGCAGCTGTCTGCAAATTAAGTTAATTTGTACTCTGCTCTGCTACCCTGTTCTGTTAATGAATTATAATGAAGTTACATTCAGGATATTCCCAAGAAAAAATAAGTAGTTTGATGGGAAAGAAGGGATTTCAGGGCAGTATTGCCTGGGATACATTTCATAGGAAAGTCCATTCGTCTCTCCACTGCATTTATTATATGCAAGGATGGTTTAGTATGATTGCTATTGGTAATATTTAGTATTTTTTCTTGAAGCATTAACATTTAAAGAAGAAATAGAAGTGTTACGGGTTTTTTTTTAAATTAAGAAACACAATTCATTAGTTCAGTAAAAAGTTGTAACAACAACTTACTAACATATTTGTGCATTTAGAAACAAATACACAGATATACAATAGTCTCAGCAACAATAATAAAAAATATAAACCATACTTACATGGGCATCTTTTCCAGCTAATTTGCATAATTCTACCTTTTCTTTTGCTGCAGGCCAGTAAATCTGTAACACAGTTAAAATAAGACAAAGATTATGAATAGCATAAATTGTTGTGTGACTGTAGTTTAACTATTCCCTTGAATAAATTATTAAAACAGATTTATACATTATGAAGGAATTTGCATGTAAATTGAAATGAACATGACTTTGAATACAGAGATCCATTACAATAAGTGAAGAGACTTTAAATCAAAATCACTGTTCTTTTTAATTTTTTCATTGGTTATATGTACTTCTGAAAAGTGCTTAGTTGGCCTGGTTGGCACATTTTGTCACGATTATGAATTGTATGTTTTTCTAAAAGATATGATGAACTAAATCATCTTGAAACTAAAGTGACTGCAAAACAAGGCAAATTACATTTGTGATTAATTTGGTCCAGTGAACTTGGCAAAGCTGTTTTCAAAAAATACTTAGCTATTACTGCCAACTTTCAAATGAAAAGAAGTTTTGTTAAAAAAACTAAAGGTAGCTTAGGGGAAATTTGTAGAACAAAAAGTACATTTGACAGAAATCAATAGTACTGGGTTTTATAATGTCATCCATCAACACTAACTGAGTTTACTGAGAAAATGATGTAAAAGTTTAGAGGAGAATCATGTACCTTAGATAATTGGTAGTATATATTGTTACTGTGTCTCTTCTTTCATCTGCACTGCAGATTTCTATAAACTAGGTTTTGGTGTAGATGGAGCCAGATGAACAAATTATTATCAGTTACAGTAATCCCAATTATGTTAGCGAAGAATAATGAAGAAACAGCTCAGGTTCTGGCTCACTGATTTCAATAAAACAGTCAAAACTGGTTATTATTCAGTATACATTTGATTCAATTAAATTAAAAAATAGAAGAGAAATAAAAAGTCTTCTGGAATCACCATGCTAAATGTGGATCTTTTCTCCTTCTTGTTTTGACAAGACAAAGCAATAGCCATTTCTCATGACTAACAACAAAAACAAATCACACTAATTTTTGAGAAAACATTGGTTAGGAAATTGCCTCAAGTCCCAGTAACCAATATGCAGACTACCAGTAGTCACAGATGCTTTAGAGTAGCATTGAGTCTCAAATCACAGTTTATAAAATTTAAATAGTTAAATATATAGGAATGAAGAATTATTATAATATGCATTAGAAAATAATAATCATCAAGGAAGGATGCACAACGCAACCACACGCAAGAGTTAATTGCTGCAATATCCCTTTCTCTCACCCAACTG
Organism: Mesitornis unicolor; assembly: GCF_000695765.1. Taxonomy (NCBI): domain Eukaryota; kingdom Metazoa; phylum Chordata; class Aves; order Mesitornithiformes; family Mesitornithidae; genus Mesitornis; species Mesitornis unicolor. Next base: position 16,226 of record NW_010156969.1, read on the forward strand.
TTGGCGCCTTGTAGGTTGTGGCTTGCCACATACACAGGCTCAGTCCCACACTGGAAGGAAAGTGAGAGTGCCCTGTGTCAAATAGCTTTATCATTGTCCAAAATCTACAGTCAGTGTTCCTCTTAATCTGGAAACAGCCTTTTTATTTCACTTCATCCTCTTCTCTCTCCCCAGTGAAAGTGGTTGTGCAGGTTTGCTGCAAGGAAATTAATTTCCTCTCAAGTGAATTTACAGTTACCTTATGATCAGAAGCTCTTAGTAAAGATAATGTATTTCAAGTTACTTAAACTTTAACCCTTTACAGCAATATTTACTTAAAGTCAGAGATAAGGCAGTATAACAACATCTCAGCACTGGAGCACAATTTTACTTTCCCAGAGCATTTTCTCAGAATGATGTCATGGTAGCATCCAGGTACAAAAACATAGTCTGAATACAACTGTTCCACTGAGTCTGCATTGCACAGTGTACAATGACAGAAAGTACAGAGGAAAGTATTAAGAACATTGTAAAACTATCAGAAAGAGCTGAAGGTAGCATCAGTGACTTCATCTGGATGCTACCTGGGCAGAGTGGGATGAGTCTCCGGTTTGCCACAGGAGCCACTGGGTCAAGGAAGAAAGCTGAGACTTAAGAGGTGGTGGTGAAAAAAAGCTGAGGAAAAGGAACAGCTGGAGGAATCCTTATGGTCATGGATCTCCAGATACATTTGACTTAGGAGACTTAAACTGAGATCTGATCCTTAGTTTTCTTGTACATAAACTTTATGTCCTATTCTGTCCAAGATCGTTATATTAGTAACAGAGAAGGCTGGAGGTCTTTGAGGGTTTTTGGAAATTTTGGGTCAAAATTTAGGTATCCAGTTCAGTAGACAAGATATCCCTCTGTAGGCTTTTGAAAATGCCCAGCTCTCCTTGCCAACTACACAGAAGAACCAGATCCCTGTTTTGGGAGGCCAAGTTACATTCAAAAACTTCTGCTTGAAGGCATCACACATACTAATGGACTCTACTCTACTCTCAGTTCTTCTACAGATTCCTTCATGAGAAACACTGTCACACAAAGCAGATATACATGCTCCCTTTTCTATGCTAACTGACCACAGTAAATTATCATTAAAAAATCAATTGTTTTACTTTCTGGCTATTCAGCAGCCTCAGTATTTAGCATTATAAAAGGCCACATTAGACATCGAAAAGTGAAGCTAAGTGATAAAACTTTAAAATCAATTTGCAATTATATATGAGGTATTTAAAGTTATAATTGTTTGCTTTCCATGTGAGAAATGACAGTTTCCCAGAAACTGGGAAAATTTTAATAGGTCAAGAAAATTGCATAATCAATAATGACCCCATGTGCTGAGCCAGAAAGTATAAACTTATTTTTTTATTACATCACATGCTGAATTTTCACATGCATAAGGTTATTTACGTTCATCTTTATTGACTTTTCTGTAGGAGCTGAAATTAAGTCTTTCTATTATATTTTATTCAGATTCGTTACTTAGTTCACAATATGAAAAAAGAAAGACTCGATGCCCCAGTAGTTTCCATTACATTAAAAATATCTGAGCTTGTAGGTGGTTTGATGCTCTGAAATTGGTAATTTTTTTTCATAATTTTTTTAATCTTATTTAACAAAACATTTTTCCTAAATTCCTCAAAAATTAGAACCTCAAACAAAGAAAAAAACCCAAACAAATAACCGAAAAATACGTAATAATAGTGTCAACAACAATGACTTGTAAATTTATAATTTCATGTTACAAACAGCACAATTTATATATATTATAATGGTTACATCTGTATCTGAAATATCTGAAGAAATCTTAGAATAACTAGGTGGGGTTACTGAATTTAAGGCAAGAAGGTAACTAGTTGAAATACACAAACTATATACTTAAATAGGATTATTTTATTCTCTTAGTCTTCAGTTTATTTTCCTTGCAAAATATCCGTATCAAAATTCCAAAGGTCGGCTACTGTCATGATTTCCTGATTTTATCTTCTATAGCTCAATTAAAAAAAAATCTTACCGATACTTTTAAATCATTCTACAAATATTTTCTTAAATTTAGCAGCAGGAAAGAAATTAAAATCTCCTAATAAATGGAAGTTAATAAGTTTTCTGCTAGAAGAGTGAAAGAAAACCTCCCATGAGTACAAAATTAAGGCGTACATAATTATAGGACAGATAAGGTATCACTTTAAAGAGTAGCTGGAAATTGATCTCTGATTAAAACAAAACATTTTAAACCACAAAGATTCTTTTTAGATCAGGAGAAGAGTAATTTCTAAAAATAACACTTTTTCTTCTTCCAGAAATGCATTTTTACTATAAGCACGAAATTAAAAGGGAAAAATGAGTTTTTTAGAAATAGATTAATTATTTACATAAATCAGTATGTGGATGCTATATATATCATTATATGTGTATATAAATAATAGCTTGACTCATTTCTAAGAGTTTAATTTCAGCTGTCATCTGTCATGAATTAACAACACTGGTTAGAAGTATTATCTTTCTGTCTATTATCTTTCTATCCTCTATATAATTTTGTTCCTAGGCTAATACTTAGACTACAAATCCAGAAGCAGTAATGAAGTTACTAAATCTGGGATGACTCAGGACTTTATCAAAAGGGTGGAGAATACTAAATGCTGTCACAATAAGAAAGAGGAAGAACACAAGATATCTAAGCAAATTACAGGCCTGTTGGTCTTATTTCTTCTGTTTGTAAGGCTTCAAAACAAATTTTCAGTTAGGGAAGGAATAACTTATGTTTGCAATGAAAATGTATTATGGTACAAAAGACAATGTAACTTGCTAAACAGCTGTTGCTCCACTCTAATACTGTACTTTTCTTTAATAACACAGCTGAATAGCATACTACATTAATGTGGTAGAGCTTCTCCTTGTCAGGGCTCCAATTAAGTATTTATTAAGTTGCCACATGAAAATTGCTTACCTCAGCTGGCAAAAATAGCTATTATTACAAGAAAAAATTGTCTGATAAGTAAAGAACTTGCAGTAGAAAGTCACTCACGAAGTTCCTCAAGAAACAGTGTCAGACCTCATCCTATTTCATATATCTGTCAGTACCTTTGGCAAAAACCCAGAACTCTGCAACAACACACATTGGTGACACAAAGTTGGGAAGCATCACTAATAATAATGAAGACAGATAATAATATGCAGGAAGAATCAAAGGGTTCTGAAGACCAGAAGTATAAATAGTCAGAGGAAATGGGTATAAAGTGGTCATGATTAAATATAGATTGAAGATTTCCACAAAAGTAAATCTGAAACATCAGAGTAACAAGGTTCTGGTCCATAGCAACAACATTGCTAAAGAAGTTGCATGAAGTATCCCACAAGGCCCCTTGCAGCAGATCTCGACCAGGTTATGAAAGGAATAACTGCTACATGAGGTAGTTTTTGGTGACAGCAGCGAGTGGGACCAATTGACCAACATGACTCCTTCCCGTTCCATGTCCCCAAGATAGCCACGCTCATGCCAGCAGCAAGCACTTGAGTGTCTCATTGAGGTCGACGGCTTTCAGCAGCCCCGGGGATCTCACCAGAGCCTCTCACGTGCTTGACGCTGCACACGAGCTTCAGCACTTCTCTATCAGTCCAGACTCTGGTACAAGAAAACCCAAAGTGTTTTATTAGTGGTACATGTAGCACCACAGGATGTGTCCATATCTGGAGTGAAGGGCATAAGCTGATCTGCATGTCTTATAACACTCACTCACTAAATTGGAGTTCTGTGAAGAAAGGGATTGCTTCCTTCCCATATTAAAGGAATAAGAGGTAGTAGAAGCACTTAGAGGAAAAATACATTGATTTTTAAATAACTACTTGCTTGAGCAACACAAAGCCTGCTTTCTTCCTTTATTTTATTTTGTATATTAGATATTCATTACATTGATGCTTGAGGGAAGGCATGTAATAAAATTACAGCTACCTGGGCATCAAAATTTCTCATTAAGGCTTTGTGAATCATGTAGACCATAACTCAGAAGCTTAAGTTTCTTGTATAAGAGAATTCCCCATACAGCAGTCCCAAGAGCAGCTTCCAAAGAACAAAGCCAGATTGAGCTGTAAACCCATTGTCACGCTCACATATGCAGTATACTGCCCCTGAGAAACCCTCCTCCATGAGAAACTACACCCCTGCATGTGGAAAAAAAAAAAAAGATTCATGACTTAGCTCAATGTGACCATAAAGCAGGTACAGTAAAGGGGGCAACATGATCCAAAACCACCAAAGTAAACCAGGAGATGGTCTAATCCCAGTTTTGCCATTACCTTACTATATGTGACAGTCAGATCTCAATTTTCCCACCAGTAAAATGACAATAATGTGACTTGTGCTTTTTTTTTCCCTGTAGAACTTAGCAATTCATAGCTGAAAAAATGAAAAGCAAGGAAAACAGTAAGATCAAGGAGCACTGAGAAGAAATATGACAGTGATCAAACAATAAGATTGTCACATTGCTACACAAGATAGTATCATAAATATTACAACTCAATACCATACGAGTGGGTGTTCATGGATTGCTTCCTGAGAACTAGGACATTTGTCACTACTGTATACTGACCCTGGGTCACTACACTGAAAGTTACTGCAAGCACTACAAATCTATTGAATTTCCCAACAAACATTGGAAAGAATTTCATGCTTTTTTAGTATTATTTTGGTGAAAACAAAGAGTATTTTAATTAATGGGAAAATGAGCTGCTTTCAGCAAAGCATGTGTACCAGTTGCTCTCTAAATACCTCACATCTGTTGCATTCATATGTGTGGTATGGGAAGTCCACAAGTTGGGGAACTGGACAGATTGTTCTCACATACAAATCCTGAGAGGAAGGTTAACCTAAGCAGTAATTGTAACTGACTCCCACTGTATTTGCTGTACTCTGGAATCCAGTATTTTAAAGTCAACAGCAAAAAAAGGAAGTTAAGTTACCTAAGTTCCTTATCTGAATTTCTCCCAGTTTTCAAAACCTAACCAGACTGTCTTTCAAATTAGATTTTTCACCTTGCTTTCTCTTTAATAGTTTTTTCTCAGAAATACTTAAAGATCCCTATAAGCCAGCAATGTATTCTTAAATCTCTTTTATATCTGCCATGGACCTTCCTTCAACAGATATTCTTACACCTGATGCACTCGTCCCCAGACATGAAATATTTATCCAAGGAGACATCTGACCAGAATTTCCAACTTCAATTATTTCATAGTAGCAGAAAATTTGATCTCTGGAAGATATAATTAGATGTGGCATGGGGCAGGGTGAAGAGAGGATATGAAGATCGATTTAGACTAATTTACAACACTGTGGGAACTGCCAGTGCCAGTGCATGGCATTCTTTATTGTCACTATGCTGTAACACTAACTAAAGTGCACTAGAATTCAGAGGGAAATAAGAGCTGTGTATTTGGATGACACATTCACAGACTTCCGGTTGCTTTTGTCAGGTGGCTGTTAGAGTGAAACCTCTTATTAGATCCAAATGGGCTTTTTATATTGCATCTGTTTGAGACAAAGCAATATCTCCATATGCCACAGTTCTCCTAAACTGTGATCCACTCTCCAGCACAACTTAAGAAAGAGCCAGTGCTTTCGGTACTTCAGGGCTTTCTGAAAAGTGCATTTTCATGTGTATGTTATGAGCATATGTGAAAGCTTAAAGAAAATGGACCAGATGCTGATTTCATTTACACTGGATTAAATCTTGAAAGGCTTCAGAGCTTTTACACTTCATTTTCCACAGTGTAACCACAGCAGACTTCTGACTAATGTCTGTTTCTCCTAAAAGGAAACCGTACACCAGGATTTTTAGAGTAAATGGCATTGCTCCTGACATGTTTATCACTGCAGACTGAAGAAAAATCCTACCTTTGAAAAAGTCAAAGCCCAATATGAACAAATGTTTTCAGAGAGCAGGATATTCTGTTCTTTATACCTAAACATAAGGGTAAAATACAAAAATGACAGCGGATGTTTATGGAAACATAAATTACAGCAACAATGCAAAAGGAAATAACAGAGACACTCTCTTCCAGCTAGGATTGCTGTCATTCTGGTTATACACTGCTTTCTTCACATCTTGCCCTTGTCTGCTGCTTTGTGTCTGTAAACACTGTTGAAAAGCTTCCGCCTTGTCTACACAGGTGCCTAAATTTAAGTCTGTCAGATATGTTATAGACTCCAAAGGTTTTCAGATGTTCAAAACAAGAGTTAAATATCTCAATGGTAAGAGCCCTCCAAGGGCTAGCAAACACAAAGTTACCACCTCTGTCTCTGGAAGTCAAGAAAGTTTCACCTCCAGACAGTCTACAGCTTTTGCTGACAGGTAGAAAGCTAAATTCCTTTGAGTTACAGAATAAGCAGTACATATCTGATTAGAAAGGACCAATCTTGGTGGTACACTTTCAAGGCTGTAACAAACATCTCAGACTCTATATTTCTGAGGCTCTAGCTTGATGGTAAGAACCAAAGCCTCTCTCCACTGCAGGTTAAATTCCCACTGGGTTCATCCTTAATTGAGATGATCCTTATATACAAACAGATGGTTTCCCAGGTTAATGAAGATAAAATTTGGCTCATATAAATCAAGGGTGTTGTTTCCTGTAAATATTCATACGTATTTGTATATATGTCCCGCTTCCTGCGGACACAGGTGGGTCACATTGCAAATATCACCCAGTGAAAATAGTGCTGATATTAACCCTACTTGGACTGCTGGTAAGCACTGAAATTACAGAAAAGTGCAAAATTTCATTGCAGCTTTTTCATAAGCATTTACTCAGCTGAGATAGGTATAAATTTATATATGCATATGTATTTTTTATTGTGAAATACAGATAAAAATCAGTACAGAGGGCATTAAAGGATAATTCATAAGACAGCTGCACCTGGTAATGCCAATAAAATAGTAGCAACTACAAACTAAGGATGCTCCAAGCGACAATAATTTGTGACCCTGTGCCAATACACACTGGGGCAGATGAAAACAACTTGTTCCAAAGCTGCTAGCAGGGATCTGACATGTTTATCTATTAGGTCCACATGTGGCTGTGTCTTCTACCACTGACAGCTCCTGCAGGCTGGCAGTTTTTCAAAAGCTTGTCAGCCCTTGATAGCATTCCTATTCCATGCAGAGATGGGTGGGTCGCGCTGCAGATTACACAGTGATAATAGTGCTGACATATAAACCCGCTTGCACAGTTAGTGAGCACAGAGCTTACAGAAAGGTGCATCATTCCTTTGCAGCTATTTCATAAGTGTTTACCTAGCTGTCAGCATTTTGTATTTAGTATTTGTTTAGCGTAAGGGGTAAAATAACAAAGACTTTAGGCAAACTCACAAGAAAAGTCTATATACCAAAGTAATCTTTCCAGCAGGACCCCAGAGCTTAGGGCTCCTATAGAATTCTCCAGCTTTCCAGCCTCACATACTATTAAATATGTTTGTTTGTTTTACACTACACTTCTGCTCGTTATGGCATAGTTGTCTTCAGATTTACTGTCCACATTTGCAATGTGCTGATAAATGTAGGTTACTGCTCTTTTCTGCTTTCATTTGCTGAACATCTTTATTTTAGCAACAGGAAAGAGCCACAAATCTTCCAGTTTACAAATAGCTTGCAACACTTGTCAGGCATCTGAGGAGGATCTTTCAAGAAAAGACTATGACATTTGCTAATTCTATTCCTGCAAGAGGAGCTAGTGGTTTCTATTCAGGACTTCACAGAAATTATATCCCTGCTACAGACAGACGATTATCCTTTGCTAAGCTTTAGATATTTGTAGAGTGCAACCATTTTAGCTTTCTGCATTTGTCTTTCATTCTGGAGGACTTTTCCGTCATACCACAGTACTTACTGTTGTTTTATAATAAGGTTTGCAAGCACTGGAAACTGGATGGAATTTTTCAAGCTGCCAGCTAAGGAAGTTTTCAACCAATTAAACAGTAAATTGAATAAAAACCACAATGATTTAAGAAAATGGAATAACTATTGATTTATTTCATCAGGAAAAATATACCAGGAAATAAAGCCATAACTTAATATATGCAAGTTAAATTAACTAATTTAGGTAAATAACTAGGTTGTAAAAAGGAAGCTATTAAATTATATGTACGTATACAGTAAGGAAGGGAAAAGAATACAATACTTTCGATGTTTCTTTGAATACTATTCCAGAAATATCTAAATATAGAGTTTCAGACTCTAAAATATATGCTTGCCAAGCAATTATATCCACAGATAAGTATTTTCTGATAGTAAATTGTTGAGGACTCCGATTTGGCTTTTTTGTGTATCAGAAGTTCCTAATATAACAAATATCTGAAATTGAGAGGTTTTTTAAAGTAATCTGAATCTATCCAGCATAGATCATTCTACAGTTCATGTTAAGTTTTGTTTTAAAGAAAAAAAAAAAACTATGCACAATTTTGCATTCTAGTTTCAAAGCTCTTACACCTCTCTCACTCCCCTCCACTTGCTGTCTTTTAACCTTCCTTCCTCCAAATAATGAATAAGACACATCACTTATGGGCAGAAACTTAATATTCTAATCAATTACTTTTTATTTTAGCAGCTGCTTTTAAGTAGATATATCTTTTTCCAGACAACTTTTACGCCAGAGAAGTACAAAGGACACACTACAGCCCCTTGTAGTCCCTACATGTGTGTTTTCCTCGCACCGGGAAAGCCTGGAAGCAAAGCCGCCTGGCCCGGTGCCAACCCAAACCACAGTCAGTCTAAACACAGCGCCGGCAAACACTACTTTCTGACACTTTGCTGCTACTGGAGAGTATCCTTTAGCATTGGAACCTCGTCAGTGTCTGAGATTTATACACAACCACTCATGCAACTTCCTTCATCTCATGTCTTCCCTCCCTGAACACATTTCTACCAGGACAACACAGAGAAACCAAACAGAAATATTTGTCTGATATTGTCTTGTGTTACCTGGGCATTTACCCAAGAGGGTAAGCTTATAAAGTTGCTGAATGTCCACAGAAATCTTGAAAATCTTGAAAATCAACACACTAGAATGCTTCTCTTTTCAGTCAGTTTTAGATATTTAAATATATTTTGCCTCAGTGTTTTGCCTGAAAAGTTAAAGATTATCTGAATGGTTAAACTGAAAATTGGAAGTATTTGAGCCTGCAGACAATAATATATTTAGTCCAGATATACAAGCAGTTATGAATCTTATTCCGATCTTTCAGGTTACCACAGATATCATAGATTATAGAAGGGATATATAGGCATATATTATCTATTCAGCTTACCAAAGGCAAATTTTCATTCAAATCATAAAATCATAAAATCACAGAATGGTTTGGGCTGGAGGAGACTTGTAAAGGCCATCTAGTCCAACCCCCTTGCAGTGAGCAGAGACATCTTTAGCAGGGTCAGGTTGCTCAGAGCCCCATCTAACCCAACCTTGAATATTTCCAGGGATGTGGCATCAACCACCCCTTTGGACAACCTGCTTCATTGTTTCACCACCCTCACCATATAAGAAATCTTCATTATATCTAGTCTAAATCTACTCTGCCTTAGTTTAAAACCATTACCTCTTGTGCTATTTCAACAGGCCCTATTAAAAAGTAAAGTAAGCTTTTGCTAACAATAGCTATATTAAATGGCACTCTCTACACACTAACTCTACTGGCTCAGTCCGTGTTCTGCTCCTCTTGGGAAGCACAGCATCCATAATGATCAGTGGTGGTTTGGCTAAAGGGAAAATGTTAGCAGCTTGGATAGAGGGGTGGATCATGCAGGGTGCTACCGCCTCCAGAAAGCTCTGAACTAGTCACGTTCTGCAGAACATAACAGGAAGTGACAGCACTCAGCATCTCTCAGGAGGTAAGCAACATCTCACAGAAACAGAAATCTGCTTTTCACACAATTTTTTTTTTCAGAAAGCCTATGCCAGAAATCAGTCTGCAGTCTGAAAACCTGCAATATGATAAATGCAATATCCCAAGGAGGTGCTGATTTTTCAGTTCACTTCAGAGATGGAAGTTGCAAGTTAAGCAAGCACCTGATAAAGCATCTGAGGGAAGAACCTTCCTGAAATGCTCAAAATTTGAGCTTTAAAGAGCCTGACATATGGACCATTGCAGAAGTAGAAATAAGATATTCAGCCTGGTGCTGTATCATTTCTATATAATGGCAGCAAGTGTGCACTCAAGCATGTGGGGCAAAATAGTCTCCTGTTACACCTGCTAAGCCCCTGAGCTGCAGATGTATTAATTCAGGGTCAGTTACCTCTCCAGAGCTGACAGCAGAACATTGTAATTTAAAACCTCCTGGTGCTTAAAGAAAATATCAAACACAGCTGAGAATTTACAATTTCTTCAGTAGGTAGAATATCTGGAACAAGCAGGAAAGTGGTTTTCATATGTGTTCCTGTGCAAGCATCTGTCTTCTACATGTAGCAGTCAGTTCTGCTTACAAAAGCTCATCATGTCTCCTAGAAATACTGAAGGCTAAATTGCCATCTGATTACCTGGAGTTAACACACTGTCACAGGGCACAGGGAAGAAAGTACGATAGATTCCAGTGGAAGCTTCTCCTATCACTAGTAATTCTAGATATTAATATAAATGTTACTATTAAAATTGCCACTATCATTTTTGCTATAGCTTAAACAGATTGTCTCTGCTCCGTTTAATATAATGGTAATATAACCCCAGTGATGCCAGCAAGCAAGGAAAGAGCTGTCTTTGGTTACCTTCTTTCAAATGCTTTTATTTGAGAAGTGTGACCGTGACCAGAGAAATTAAGAAGCAAACACTCTGAGCTGCATTTTTGTCTAATTGCTGTCATTTTGATACTACTTTCATGCAGCGTTCTTCCAGGTACTTGATCTCTTGCAGGACATTAGTCTCGCAGGAGGTCACGTACCATAAGAAATTAAATTTATTAATGATAATCTGTAAAACTATGGGAGGTGAGATCCTCAAATCCTGGTACATAGTATTGCACAATGAGCCTGCCAGTTACGCAGTGAAGAAGGAAAGAAAAAAAAAGGGAAAGAAAAAAGAGAAACATTAACAAAATTTAACTTATGAAATGAACTCTGTGGAAAATAAACTGACCTTTTTTACATTTTTGTTTAAATCAACCAAGCTGAGCAGGAATATGTGGTCTTTAGCCCCGATTAGCAGCCGGCCCCTCTCCTCATCTAGCAGCAGGGTTCGAAAATCAAGCCCCTCTGTTGAGCCCAGGAATGGGATGCAGCTGTTTGAAAGCAGCAAGTCTGTGGGAAAATGAAGAAAATCTTTATAATCATAATGTTTACATATGACTCATTGGTGTCTTTTATAAATATATGCAACCAGCATGGAGTATGCCAGTGAGATAACTGCAGTCTTGGAGCATGTCTTTCCTGGGTCAAAATATAGTTTCTGTTAACCTTGGTTTTCTTTTTTCTTTACTTCCATATTGGGTAATATTTACTTTTACAAAACATTTTTCTGAATGAAAATTTCTTAACAAATTATCTGTATGACATAAAGGAATCACATTCTTCAACAGAAATTAGAAACAAAAAAAAGACTGATCTTTACAAAGATCAGTGTGTGCTGTACCTTTCCTTTTTTGTAAAAAAAACCCTAATGTATGCTTCTATTACTGTACTCATGGATACACATGATCAAGGATCAACATCTCAACATATTTGGTGCTCTACATATAAAGCAGCAAAGAAAGTCAATGCCTGCAAAGAATAGTTAGGAGCAGGAAA
>NW_010156969.1:28014-54785 GCF_000695765.1 Mesitornis unicolor
GATGTGGCAGGCATCATAGACTCATAGAATGGTTTGATTTGGAAGGGACCTTCAAAAATTATCCAGTACAAACCCCCTGCCATGAGCCAGGACACCTTTCGGTCTGGTTGCTGAACCCCATCCAACCTCACCATGAACATTTCCAGAGTGGAGTATCCACAACTTCTCTGGGCAACCTGTTGCAGTGTCTCATCCCAGTCATCACCAAAAAAAAAAAAATAATTCTTCCTTATGTCCCATTTCAATCTACCCTCTTTCAGTTTAGAACCATTGTGCCTTGTTCTACCACTACAGGTCCTGGTCAAAAGTCTTTCTCTATCATCCTTATAAACTCCCTTTTTATATTGGAGGGCCACAATAAGGTCTCCCGAGAGCCTTTTCTTCTCCAGGCTGAAGAACTCCAACTCTCCCAGCCTTTCTTATTAAGATAGCTGTTGCAGGCCACTGATCATTTTCATGGCCCTCCTCCGGACCACCTTCAACAAGCCCTTGACTTTCTTGTGCTGGGAACCCCAGAATGGGATGTAGTACTGCAGGAGGGGTCTCACGAGAGCAGAGTAAAGGGGGAGAATCACCTTCCTCGACCTGATGGCCAAGCTTCTTTTGGTACAACCCAGGATATGACTGGTTTTCTGGGCTGCAAGCACACATTGCTGGCTTATATCCAATTTTTCATCCATCAGTATCCCTAAGTCCTTCTCTGCAGGGTGGCTCTCAATTCATTCATCACCCATTCTGTGCAGATATTGAGGGTTGCCCTGACTCAGGTGCAGGATCGTGCACTTGGTCTTGTTGAACCTCATGAGATTCACATGAGCCTCCTACTCCACTGTGTCAAGGGATCTTCAAAAATAATTTAGTCCATCTGAATGAGGATAGTATCCCTTGCCTCACGTGTGTCAACTGCACCACTCAGTTTGATGTCATCCACAAGCTTGGTAAGAGTGCACTCAATCTCACTGTATCATTGATGAAGATATTAAATTTTATTAGATCCAGTAAAGACCCTTGAGGAAGACCACTCATAGCTGATTTTCTCTTGGATGTTAAGCTGTATGTATAGTTGAGAACCAGAAGGAGATAACGACCATAAGGTGTATAGAAAGCTTGAAATGAGGTTAAATTTGTTCATTGTCTAATACTAAAGTTCTAGTGGCAGTATAGAGAATTGCTACAATTACATTTACAATTACTCTTATTTCAATTGAGAACTGAAATCTGAATCAACACCCGTTGAGCAGAAGTCTCTCCCTAGGGCACAGTAGTGAAATGAAGGCAGTATAGGGGAATGTTAAGCAAAGCATCCAGTAGCGACACCTCTGACATCCTGAGGTCTTCATTTTCTTACAGAGGTGGAAATGAGTGGCTGTTCCTGCATCCCTGCCCTTTATGTGGAGGAAGTCTTCCTTATTAAAAGCACAAACTCAATACTGAAGTTTTACTGTCATTTAATGGTGGCTTTCAATCTCTTTCAAAAAGTAATTAAGAAAAACAAATTTCTCTGTGAAACTAATGAAAGAATCTGTGTTTCTCCTGTAAAAAAAGCTAAAAGACTGTAAAGTCTGTAACATTTTGCTTAATGAATACTCTGTGGACATAATTTTGTATGAGGACACAAACAACATACAGAAAAGAGCACAACGAGAGTTTAGTCTTGTTGGGCAGTCATTCCTTTGGGGAGAAGGAAAATAAACATGCGAATCAGCTCTTTCACAAGCAAACACTCCAAGCTAAACTATTCAGAAATCTTCAGACAGAAAAGCAAATCCTGTATTTAATTGAACATAAAATTAAGAGTATTTTCACCTTCCTGGCACTGAATGGACAAAGCAGCCTTCCTGCTAAAGAGGCCAGACTTACAGCACAAGTTACACTCCCTGATTATGATGAAAATCAGGGATAGTGTTTTGCAGAGTGACTCCTGAACAAAATAATGAGAAAAAAATAGACAACGCCAAATCTTTTCTCCAAGGTCTCTTACAGAACACATGACGGGCAACACAACCTTTAAGTCCTGTTGTTGGCTAATAAATAGCACTGTGGGAGGAAAAAATATGTTATCATTATTAATCCGACTACCTGGTGTGTAATTATGACAATTATTTTTTGGCTCAGTCACTTCTACTTAATCTCATGTGGTTTTGTCTGGCTCACTGCTGAATGTTGTTATGATACAGTCCAAAACCAAGTTGTCTTGTATTGCAGCCTCTATTCCCCTAGGTGAGATTTATTTGGCAGTACTTTGAAAAAAATCTCACTTGAAAAATTTCACTCACTGAAAGCTTAAAACCAACATTAAGCACTATACTGTTTCATTGTCCTTTCTCACATGTATTTTCTGAAGACAAAAATGTCAAGGTTTTTGTTGTTTTTTGTTGTTTTTTTTCTGAATTAGTAACACTTTAAGAGACCTGCTTATTAATTAACAGCAAGATTGCTTAGGAACAACTTACAGTTAGCATGGTACTATAAGTACTTAAGTCCCATCCAAACTACTTCTTAAACTAGAGTTGGCTGACAAGTAGCTTGGCTGAAGCATAGCCAAGCCAGTGTAATAAATAAACACAAATTTTAAAATGGAGAAAGAAAAGCCCTCTAAACACCGAACTTCTGAAGCTTGGCTCACTTCACTGGTGTGTTTTTACCCAATAAGAAAGACGTACACCCCCTGACACTTGCCGTTACTGCGTTCTTTGTTACAAGGCAGCCACCTGTAGTGAAACTCTATTGATTTTTGTGTGTGATGTAGATGTGTCCTCATTAGACATCACACTCTGTGCAAAACTCCTTCCTTGTTTTTTTTATGACTGAAAATTCTTGGTACTAGGTATGATGGAGCTGTTTATTGGGAAAGGGTTTTCTGATGCTGATCACAGTGCAGCAGGAGACTTTAGCTCTCTCAAAGTACTCAAATACTTGTCAGCTGATCTTTAAAATTCTGTTTATCAGCTGAGCATTGCTGGAGCACATAATTTCAGAGTCTTTCACTTCTCCACCCATGACATAAGAGCTAGCTGCATTACTGAATTATCTTATCCATTGTATGCCTTCTAAACTCTCCAGTCTAGATTAAAACCCTCTTTAACATTCTATGCTCCAATTAATAGATACTATGGAGAGAAGAAGAGGAATACAGGATCACAATATCTCTTAATTAGTCATTCATAGGCATTAACATGAATAAACAGAAGAGATTAATGAATTTCACAGGCTACTGTATTTCAGCAATCGATATCACACTCTGTTACTTCTAAATCTCTTCTGATGACAAGCTTCCAGTCATATCATCGTGCTTGCCTGTGGGTCATGGGTAACTGAGATGCACAATACGAGGGAAAATTCCTTCTCATCTTCAGTCATAGGAATTTGATCTGAATAAGGATCAACGATACATTTGTGCAAATGCTATAAAGTGCTTTCATTGCTTAGAGTCATACAATCCACGGGCCTTTACAAGTGTGTCACTTGCCAAAATATGTAGACATGATTCTTCACATGCCTAAAAGGAAATGACTGAGACTGCTCCCCACTTCCCATTTCTTTTGCATTTGGAAGGAACGATCTCTGTAGTGACCATCCCAAAAGCACACTTGTCATCTATTGCTTAACCTTTCTACTGTTTCTCAGTGAAGTTCCACCTAGAACAGCTACAATGGAGAGAGAAAAAGTTGTCTCATGACTGAAGCATCTAAATGTGAACGAGCCATGCCTTGTACAGTCATTTGTTTCACTGCATCATAAGGAAACCTTCTGTAAAATGTTCCATATTGAAATGAAAGCATTGAACACAGATTTCTTACTGATGCAAATGACAATGCAAGCTACAAAGTGGTGAAGAATCAGATTTGGTCATTTATTAACTAACTGCTGAAAAGAGCTTGGAAATAAGACTCTGAACACAGCCACTGATAAGATTAAAACTGAAACATGACCTAATAAAATTTGTCAAGTAAACATTAACAGAAAATTGATTAAATTACAGCCAAATTAATCATTGTTCTTACTCCATAAAAGTAAAGCTATCCAATCTTATAGGTCAAAATTGCCCTTCACAGTGAGATATACTTAATGTCACCAAGGATATTAAACTAGGAAAATTTACTATGAAAAGCACATTTGCCCAATAGTTTTCAAGCTGAGAGCTTAGAGAAAGCTATTAATTTGAATCACTGCATCTCTGTAGCCAGGCTAACATAGAAACAGCATTCCCACAATGCACAGAAACTAAGTTACGGGAATGATTTTTCACAAGTACACATTCAGCACCCGGTTTATAGTGTGTATTTGCTGTTTTACTGAAAATCAAATACTTTTTTTCCAGTCTGGCAATTAAATGAATATTCAGCAAACTCCTTTCTTGGGTTAATATTTCACTGCTGAGTAGAAGAAGCTGGAATAGTGACTCCTTTTTATTCATTTAGAAAAGTATCTCAGTGAATTTGGCTCACAACAGCATGATCATTGCTCACTTCACTAATTGTCAGCAGCAGAGCCACAGCATAAAGGCTTCTAATGAAAAAATGTCATTCTGTTCTGGTAACATGTATTTACATTTATACAACATACGTAGATTGCTTAGCCTCAAGCCACATATGTGGTGACCGTGCTGCCATTCCTCAACTCCAGTTCGGTGTAAGCATGCAACAATCTGGAACTGCTTGACCGAGACTCAGAATTGCCTCTGTGGCCAGGCAGAGACATTTTTAATTTTTAATGATAGACCACACCTAAATTGGTAGAAAGGGAACTCCTCAACCCATTTTAAAACAGCTACGTCTAATGACACCTTGGAAAGACTCTGAATTTAAAGGCTGTATATTTCTGCATTTTTCATATACAGTAAAAAATAAACATCATGTCATTTTCCTCTAGATAGGAGCAAGTCCTTTCACGTGCTGGAAAACACCTGTGTTAGCTTACATCTGTATTGTGCAAATCCTCAACTAAATTTTTGGGATAAAGAAATGTCATTATAGCATGAATTTACTTGATTCCTAAAATAATCTGAGGTTAAAAGATCCAGTTGACGCCAGATGTATTTGTATGAAGGTAAAGAGATTATAGTTCCACTCTGTTACCAATCTTTTCTACTTACTGCAAGAAACAAGTTAATATTTTTTAACTGCATCTCACCATGGGTAATGATGATTTGTTGTTCATGCCACGTGCCTCTCATTGCTATAGAACTAATTTTATTTGGCCTGAAGAAAAATGGCATATTCATGGCACAGCAGGGCCTTTCAAAAAGGATATGAATTACTGGGGACAAAACATAATTTCTTGTCGGCACTATATTGTGACAAAATCTTGGTTCTCTTTCTGAGTTGATCCCAAACCACCCTGTACTCCACCACGTATTTTGGGGTTAGGTATTTCTGTTCCTTTTTTAGGACTGAATTGCTCTCCAGGAGAGTATTACAGTCTAGGGAGGTTACACTGGCAAGAGAACTTTTTGCTCCAAAATTGAGGAATGGTCTGCTGCAGGATTTAAGACATTTCAGGGCATTTACATTTCGAGCTCTAAGCACTTCTATGGGACTGCTCAGCAATCAGCAGGCTTTACATTTCCCACATCTCCACTTGCAAATACTCATTGATAGATGTAAAATCTTGACAGATTTTACAACCCAGAAAAATTGTAAGTACTAAAAGCAGCCTCATTACATGCTCTGCTTCTCAAACCATCATTACAATGGTAACTAAGCAATAGCTCTCTCTGTGCAATGCTGTGAAAACATTTTTCACACCTTTCTTCAGGAAGGGGCAGATCATTTTATCTTCAGATAACATTTGCAACGGCTACTTCAATCATAAAGAGGAGAAGAAAAATAAAGGAGGTGCTTCTCAAAATCAAAATTGAGACTACTTCAGATTATTTAACTAATCTGTTTCAGAGACAAGAGTATAATCAATCTACAGTGCTGTCTTTGTCTCACTCAGTGTTTTTAAAATCTGCAAAAGTGGCAACACTGTAAAACAAAAGAGATAGGTGCTTACCATCAAAAATACACCCAGTTAAAGCACAAAATAAACAATTTTCACTCATGTTTATGGAAGTGTATTTTAGTTGCATTTTAACTGCAAATAAATTTGACTAGTGAAACGGCTGGACAAATACCTTCTAAAGTGTTATTATAGAGATGATTAAAAACTGCTTTGTGACTTTATGTTATTAGTAAGAAAATGTGAAGACCCAATCACAAACTTCACAGACCCAAAACAAATAATTAACATTAGACAACACAACCAAAAATGTACCCGAGTGATACACTTGTTTTTCTGAAGAAAATCTGAGACTGCGGATTTGCAAAGGTTTCTTTTCCTAAGTTGTTTATCTTTCCTGTAAAATTGCCAAGGTAAGCAAACACACTATTGTTACCAAGGCAAAATTAAATCACCTTTTTTTTTAATTTTAAGCAATACTGTGGATATTTAAAATATATACACTACAAATATAATTCAATATAAATGATTGGCAAGCATATTAGCTTTAGTAATGCATAGATAATTCTTGGCATCTCATCACACGTATCTGTCCACTAAGAATGCCTGGCACATTGATAGACTTACAAAATACCAGATCTCCTCTCCAAGTGTAAGGCAGAACATGCAAACCCATCGCCTCCATTTTCTCATTTTCAATTATCAGCAATGAACTTACCTTTTTTCCCTCACCTCTCACAGATCCTGAACCTGGCTGCCAGTCTCATGTGTAATGGATAACTAATCTGTTACTTTACTGAAATCTGTTTTCTTCCACTTCAGTCTTACTTCAAATTCCCTTCAGAGTATTCCAATTGTAAGGGGTTATTGCTCTCTAAAAGCATAAGACCTTTTCCTTATATCTAGCAGAGTAAAATTTAGGCCATTATTGAAGTCAGAGGCCAGATTTTTTTATCAACCGTACAGATGAGGAACTGTCAGCTTAACTAGAGACCAGGCTCTAGCCTTGTCTTTAAAAATTATCTTCCAGCAACCTGAGCATCAAGCAGCTGAGATAAAACTTCTGTCCTATTCTGAGGGACATGCCTTATAAATTAACTGGTTCCTAAAGCTGTTCTGAAACCCCTACATTACCAGATCCACAGTGGGAAACTGCCTATGAATTTACTGACCCTGGAAAAAGCAGTTTTAAATGAATTCTGCTATTCCAAACAGTTAGGATTTCAAGTTTTAGATACCTTGGAGCAAACCAAAATAAAACCACTTCTTTCATACCCTCTTAACCATCTTGTTCTTACCTGTCAGCCAATCAAATACATAGTAAGCAAAAGAGTGATAATAGGCTTCAGGTGGAAAAAATGGCAAAGTATTCTTTGACTGCCTTATTCAAAAAAGCTGAGTTAAGCTCACTGGTTGTGAAACAGTTTTACTGCTCCAACTAGCCTACCACCTCATCTCATGAACTACCTACAGCTACCTATAGGTGCACAATCATATTAGAAAATTAGAAAAGCATGACTCTTATGAAGGACATAGACACAGGGAATGCAATGTGGGGATTTATCCACACTGAGAAACAGGTGACACAAACAAAATGCACTGATGATAGGCCACACCTAGTCAGTGCCTAACAGCAAAAACATCTCAAGGATCTGGGACTTGCATTAACTTGCATGAATGAGCGCACTCCACTCTGCAGCAGCAGACTCATTCTTTCCTGCTTTGATGGAGATGTGTACTGCACTTTGCAAGTACATCCAGGTGTTAAAAATGTAATATGGTGATCATATTTAGCACTTTAAGGCATATAGCTCTTCCTTTGTCAAAGTATGGTTCATAAAATTATATGCAGTGCTATCCCTCCTTTCAAAACAAATTACTGTCATTATATTGCTCTTGCCTTCAAAATAGTACCAACCTTTCATTTCAGACTTCACTTCCGTCAGAATGACACAAAAATGGCTAGAGTATTTTCAAGCATATGTGCCTGCAATTTTCAACTAACTGCATCTTTAGAGAGACTTCTGAGAATGTGATATTCTCTGGAGATGCACACAGCACCCTGAAGAAAGACAGAGGAGCTCTTTGTTACATCTTATAACCCATATATCTGTAGGCTGATAAAACAACTGCAGGTTGTGCTATTTCTTCGATCCATACTATCCTGGTAGCAGCTATACAGAACATGACAGATTTTTAAGTCCTTACTTAGTTTTACCTTTGTCTATGAAATTCCAGCCTTAAGAAGTAAGATGAGAGGACTTTGTTTCACACTAGGAGCAAATGAGAATTTTGTTGTGGATTTCAGTGTCCAGGATTTAAACCTGCAAGGAGTTTTCTTAAGTGAATCCAGGAGGTAATTGGCTACAGAAACCTGGATTTGACTTAGTAGCTGGTCTGACAGTACCAATAGACTCTTATGGGTCTCTCTGGGAGTCTGACTCACTTTATTCAGACCTGCTTTCTCAGACTGTGCATCTGACACCAGGACTTGCTTCATCGAGTCTACAGCTGTTATATGTGAAAGATGTTTTTAAAATGGTCAAATATCTTAATAATACCTTCGCTTTAACATTTTTCTCACCCGGTTCAAATGTATTTGCCAGCTTCCTAATGAGTGTAACATTTATACCAAAGCAGACAAGGCTTTCATGCTAAAAGATGAGAGATCTTGAACTGCAGTGGCATGAAAAACTCTTGTAATAAGTGTCAGCTGGTGTGGGCTAGAAAACATATTAATATCAATACTAACAGGCTTGGGAGAGATACAGAGCAGCATGAGCTACTCATGAAGAAGGTGATTTGACAGTCCAAAGGACAGTTAATGCTAAACAGATTTGCTTGCTGAGTTACTTCATTAGTGACTCTGTTTTCAAGACATGAAAGAACAGCTCACAAACAGAAAAATCCTGGTTTGTTGCCTACCATTGCTATTTACGATTTCCATACTAGTGTAATTGTATACTACACATGAGTTATAACCCGTGTCTGTAAGCAACACAGATTTTTATTAAAGCATTCAATAGCTGTAGGTCCCACCCTTCTCCACCCTCTGCATGCTCCACAGACACACAGACACACACCCCGCTTGCAGTCGCAACAAGACTCAAAGCCAGAATCTCAGTTTAACCACTGGGACCAGCAATGATTTTATCAGCTGAGGATCTATCTCTGAGTGCACAGCAAGAAGCCATGGGGATCATTCTTCTCTCCAATTCCAAGCACTGGACCAGAGCCCACACAAGCTGTATGGTCAGGCTGCAAAGCTAAATAAGATACAGAGCTAAAGTCCTAACTACTAATAGCACACATCCTTGACAAAGGAACTGATGAGAGCTGGAGCTAGTGCAAGAGAAAGGGCAGGTCCGTGCATCTGGGAGCAGATGAGGGGAGGGAAAGAAGGGGATATGTGTGTTTGGGGAGAAGGGAGCAAGGAGGGAGATGTTCTCCGTCCAGAAGAAGCATGCTGTTATGTTAGGTCAGCTGCTATGAAACCACCATTTGAGAGAGCCTGTAAGATCTCGTAAGTGCTGATGGTCCTTCAACACCCTTCCCACTGTCCCCCTGAGGGCAAGGAAATTTCCTCATAACTAGCTTTGAAAAGTTCTTCTGGTTTCCTGACTCAACCCAGACAGGTCCAGATGGAAGAGGAGTCAGTGTAGATACAATAAGGAGGTGGAACCAAGTCTCAGAAACAATAACCAGCTCACCAGCATGATCTGCTACCCATGGACCAAAGGCAGCATTTGGCAGGGCTGAAGGGGTTGTGGTGGGAGGACTGCCTGTACAGGAAAGGAGGCCAAGGGCAGGCCAAGGCAGGGACCTCTGTGAGCAGATTTACCTGTCAGTGGAACAGATATTTCCGCTGTTGGCAGCAAACCTACTTTTAGGAGGTTCCTGCCCACACTCCCCACACGTAACTGTTTGTTCCTGTACTCACAGGGGGGTTCCCTCTCTGACGTGGGCCAGATAATCTTTCTTTCTCATGCTCTAAATGAGGAACAACAACTTTTATAATGACAGTGGGGGCATTAATATGTTAGCTGTTTTTACCGTCATGACTGTTGGTTGAGCTTACAAGGCAAAATTAATAGCCCTGCTCTAAATTGCTGCAGAAGTGCAGTACAGAGGTGCAATTGCTATAGGGAAATACTGTTTAAGTCAGTCATGATCTGGGGTAGCTGCACAGAATGGACATTCTCTATGAAAATGCGGTTTAAATGTAGAAAATTACTGTTTACAGGAAACTTCAAAGATTTTTCTCTTTATATTCTTTTTTCCAGTTTTCCAGATATATTTTATTTTATTAAAAATCATAGAATCATAGAATCATTTAGGTTGAAAAATACTTCTAAGACTATCAAACCCAACCGTCAGGTAAATGTAGTAAGGTAATTCAACTGGCTACTGTGAAGGTAGGTTTTCAAAAGAGTTTTGCACCGGCAGTAGCAAAGGACCTCTTTCAGCAATGAAAATTAATCTAAATCACATTATAATAGCTTGAAATAGCATAATATTCTCCTATGGCAAAGTGAAATATAATTATCAGTTATACTTTCTGATGTTGACAGAAAGGAGTTAGGTTATTATGAAGTGATTTAGATACAAGGTCACTGAATATCTGTATTAATTCTCTTATTTGTTAGTTGTTTATGTTAAGAGTTGTGCCTAGCAACCTCTATGAGATTCAGAGTCTCACGTGCAGATGGGCAGGTGGATCCAGTATCTGCCTTGTAGACTTAAACAACTTTGCAATAGGACTGTACTAACTAAAAATTATAGGCCAAGGGATATCAGAGATGTGTGTCTGCACAAGGTAACCAAGTGCACCATCATATTACCTCATGTCAATGATTAGTATATAGGCATAATCTATTTAATATTGGAAGAAAGGTTGATAATTCTTACTATTAATATTTACATTTATTTATCCACTTTAGGGAACCAGTGGATGTCATATAGACATGTTGTGTTACATATTTAGCGAGAAATATTTTTCAAAGAAATCCAGGGTGTATGGATGATGCAGAGGGAGTTGTAAAGTCTCTTCTATAAATGGAACAGCAGAAATGAGGAGGGAGAAAAGAGCAATAGGATGTGACTCAAGGACCTGCTCTGCAATCACAGATGTCCACCGCTAGACACACACTGACGTCAAGAGGATCATGCCCTCAAATTAGTGCATAGAAAGAGAACAATGTTGGGATCTTTGAAGCTACTGTGAATTGCATTTGCTTTAGTAGTCTTTAGTAAAACTGCAATTAGACAAATATTTTTGAAAGTACCCTCTTCAAAGCTGATGCCCCTGATCATGTAGCTTCCCCACACTCTTCTTCTAAGAAAGCAGGTTTCAGTGTTGTCTGGTGGTCCTTTTACAAGGGACCAATCATTCTTTCCAAAGTCTTATGTCTTATTCTTTTGTTTGTTTGTTTGTGGTTCTGGTTTGGTTTTGTTTGTTTGTTGGGGGGTTTTGTTTGTTTGTTGTTGTTTTCCTTCTCATCTTCTGAGATATAATAAAGTGAACATAAGGCAGAAGAGTTTGGTATTTTGTGAACACAATTCTTTTTCTATCCAATTGAGGCCCTTTTGTGATCACAAAAAGAGAGAACTGTTGCAGGCTACAGGCTGTTTACACTGTTAAGAGGCTGATGCGGGTCAGTTCTCTAAGGTTATTCTTAGTTCAACTGCTATGTAAACTGTTGATGTCACTGAGTGGAGGCTGCTCTCCAGAACATTATATATATGATAATTATATGACAGAAAATGCAACATATAGTTGGATCTAACCTCCAAGTTCACTAGTTGAAAAAAGAAAAAAAATGTCTGTAAGAAATTTGTTTTTCCCGTTATGAAAATGCCATAAACCCCTTCAAGTTTATACGTAGTCAACAATATATACAAGTATATCCTCACATGGACAGCAATGCCCATCCATCTTCAATTTAGGGTACATTTTAAGTCTCAATGTTCACTGTCTCCAGAAAGCATCTTTGAAACAAAACAGGCAAAATCTACTTCATAAATAGACAAGCATCTGAAACTTGGATCTTAACTCTCACATTACTCTACAAAGGAATCTGAGACAAATTTTTCAGGGAAATCACATAACATCAAAAATTAATTAAACAACAGACAAGGGACTCAAGAAAAGCAGCACTTCCTCACTCATCACATTTTCCTTGATCTTCATGGGCATTCAGAATTACAGCTGCTGATACTACCACAAAAGCATGTTTCTACCGATTTTTCTTCCTCTTCCTGTAGAGCAAGCACAGCTGCAGAAATGCAAGCTCATTTCTAGACTCTTTGGTACATCACCAATTTACCATGTTCCAACCATTCATGATTGTGCAAGATCCCCTTCATGGTACTGGGGTTACCACAATGTCACGGAGGTTTAAATGAGGCTCATGGAGCTATAACTATAACTATATTTTACATGGATAATTAAGCAATGCATGATACGGAAATAAGCCGACATTACTGAAACAGAACAAACTAACTGCTCTAATGCAGCAGTTAAGCATCTCATCAGTTATAAAATGACACGTTTCAAGCAAAAATTATTTAGAAAACAGGATCCTTGACATTGCAAAGTAGTGTGTTCAAAGGATCATTTTTAGAACATTAAGGTAACATAATAATTCAGTCAAGTTTTCAAAAAAATTCCTCGCACAGAATTGTTATCCTCTGCTTTCTTTTTCACCATGTAAGAATGGATCACTCTTAGGGGGAAGAAAATCAGGTACGCAAAATACTGCATGAAGCTAAATAATTCTTAGACATGGCTAATTTCTATGTGGAGCCGATGATTTAGCATTGACATTCTTCAACAGACAAGACACAATTGCATGTCTTTATTTATTTAAGATGAAAATAGTGAGGAATGGAAATTCAGTCCTGCTTCAATTTACTTCAGTAGCAAAACTCTTGCCATGACTTTAGTGGGAACAAGAATGCATTTTAATTCATTCAACATGAAGAAAAAAAATCAGCCGAGAATAATGTTCCTGTTTATTAGATTTAAATTACCGCCATAGTTGTTTTTAACAGTGTTAAGTAAATTCTGTTTTAAAAGCCAGAAGTTGCCTTTAGTCTTGCCTTTTTCTATGTGCTGTATCACAATGTAGGATCCTGGCCCTCTAATCAAACCAGCACTGGTCACAGCAAACCTGGCTTGCTTTTGGGGCATGGCTGCATTCCAGCAAGGGGATGACATTTATTTGTGGATGTCATTGTGGATGTGCCACTGGTTACACTATCCAAATCTGGGCTGGGGCACAGCTCTCCAGCCAAGAAAGCAGAGTGCACACTTCTGTAGTATAAATATATTCTTTGAGTGCACAGACTACTTGTCCGTGAAAAGCCATAAAATAAAGCAAATATATAAGCTTAAATTTGCATTTTAGGAGCCTGCATTCCTATTGGAAAATTTTAGAGGGTCACAAATTGGAAGAGGTTGAATTTATTTTTTTCCCTAGAAGATAATCAACCTTTTAGGTCTAGATATTCTCTGTCTCTCCCTCTAAAGGAAAACCTAGAAACTCACACAAAAGATCTGTATGAAAGTACTTGTCAATAAATTGGCAAAGACTGCTACTCAAAAGTCAGAAAGAAATAAGACAGCCTACACAGTATGAATTAAACACATACATTTGTATGTATGAATTAGGACATAGGCCCTTCCCTTCAGTAAGAGAACTGATAATGTCCTGTAAATGACATTATCGAATAACACTGGTTTATGAAAACCTTCTGCATTTGCTGAAGAGGTGGGAATGAGGATGTTAAATGAGGTAGCAGACAACAAAGGCATGCTGCTTAGGGAAGCTGAATGTCACTTCTGTGCTTGCAGAGTTCTGCAGTTTTGGATGATGGTTAAAGGGTATCTTCAACTGCATGAGAATCACAGAATCACAGAATGTTAGGAGTTGGAAGGGACCTTGAAAGATCATCTAGTCTAACTCCCTGCCAGAGCACAATCACCATGAATGATAAATCCACATTGTCGCTCTGAGTCTGAACGTAGATTTATACAATGGCTATCAAAATATGGAATATTACTCAAAAATCAGGCCCTACATTTCTGAAGATGGTAATCTATTAGAAGACAGTTTGTTTACCTTCTCCTAATACTAAAGCTATAACATAATAATAAAACCACTTCATAATTTTGTAAAAGTAACTAAGGTGCAGCATTAAGGTGCATGTAGTGAGAGCACTTTAGAAGCATCATGATAGCAGTGGTTATTTCTGGGATATTAAAGGCATGCACCAATATATAAAAGCTAAGTTTTAAGCGAAAAAGCTAAAAATAAATTTATTAATCAATTAATGAATCAGAGAAAACGAGGTTATATAAGGCATGTAATTAAAGATTACAGTGTATTATATTAACACAGGCGGAGTATACCTGACTTTGCCTCTGTATTAAAAGATATTTTAATAAACTTGAGTGTGTTTGTAGTTTTATCAGTGTATGATTTTTCAGAACACAGTTTTAGAACTGGGGCAAGCAACAAAGGAAATTCATCATATAGCGTCATGCTGATACCCACATCATTCACTGGAATATCAATATCATAACATGTCCAGCACAGATTTGCACCCCTTAAGCTATTTCACAGAAGGTTGAAAAAACCTATAACTGCCATGCAGACAAGCTCTAAAATTTTAACTGCTGTTTGAACACAAAGGACTTGTGACGCACCACAGTTTATTGAAGTACTCTTGCGGTTATAGACACTTTTCTTGCTGCCCCACCCTTCCCCTTCTCCCTCTTCTCCTCTCCACTACTGACTTCTTTCTTTCTCTTTAAATTTTCTGTGTTCCTTTTATACCATTCCGTCTTCTTTTTTTCTCTCTTCTTGTCCCCTACACTTCTTCACCCTCAGCATTCATCACTTGGCATTTCCTTTCTTCTCCTTACTGACAGGGCATGGCAAGAAGCAGCTTTTCAGCCCTCGGCTGAGGTGTGCTGAGCTGCATCTGTGAGATGAAGTAACTGCAGGGGAAAAGTCCTGCTCACTTCCAGCTCTCCTGCCCCAGCAAATGAAGAGCTCTTTTGAGGAGATGGAGCTGTGCTATCCCATAAACACATTGCACTTGGATGGGGATGAAACCTTCACTTGAGAGACAACATCTTTAGCAGCCAAATGAACACACATGTGTGACCAGGGCTGCCTGATGTGGCCAATTTTGATCAGTTTTCCATAAAGAATGGAAAAGGCCCTGTTTTGTCTTCCTCCTGATATTTCAAGTCTTATTCCAAAGAAGAGAGATGCCAGGACTTGTCAGTGACATGACTGTAATAATTTTATGAGAACTGGCAAGACAGTTCCTTTCTCTTACATCTTATTCTCAGAAACCTTGGAGTTATTTTGGCTGGAATACTTGGGTGGGGGGGCGAAGGTAAGCTTAATTCTGACTATTAAATAGTCAGGACAGCTGCCCTGCTGTTAGCAACAACAAAAACATAATTCAGTTATGATAAGCACTACCTGCACCATTTACAGTGCTAAAACTTAAAAAACAGAGCAGTAACTTTTTTCTTGCTCCCTATGGAAAAAATAAAAATATCCCCCTCAAAAATATTTTAAAAAAGCAAGTCAAGGCACAATAAAGTCTGATAATTTTCTTTCCTTTAGCTTTTCAGTTCCATCACAGCTCTCCAAATTAAGATTTATGGGCCGTTTTGTATCTGTTGTTGCTTTTTTTTCCCCTTACAGGGATATAGGTGGATAAGTTTGGATGGGAAACTGTATCCCTCAAGCCAGACTGAAAGGTTTATAAAGCTGCTAATAAAAGTTTGGGTCAGGGCCTAAATATCAATCATCCACTCATTGTCTTTTTAAGCGAGCTCAGGCATTTTCCCAACCACTCCCAACAGGTCTCTGCCACTATTTTAAAGTAAGATTTCAGTGATTATTTTTTTTTTCTGTGTTGACCTTAATAATTTTTCTCTCACCCCCTCCTTACCTGCCAAATGCATCCATCAGGATTTTGCTGAAGGCTATCTGCTTTTGAAGTCTAGAGAAATTCACTAATCATGAGTGTCAAATCCACAATAAATGCCATCATCATATGGTATATGCTGCTATTGGGAATTATCTCAAAAGGCCTAGCTATGAAAAGTCTGGCTATATGTTAGGGGGGTTTTATTGCTAACTTTCATAACTCACGTCAAGGGTTTCAGTTTCTGTATTCATTGGCTTTAGTGAGTGTAACTGTTTCCTGAATTTATAAAAATGTTGTCAAGATCCCTTGATCTCTCTTCCTCTGTCTCTCTCACACACATTCAAACACATATATACACAGGGGAATACCATACACAGTGGCATACAAATCTAGCAAAAGAGAAGCTTGTAAATAAATAGTATGTCATTGTGCTTACTCAATAAATCCCTGTGTGTGTTGAACTCATAATAAACATATCATAACCACTGGTGACGGCTTTACAGCCTCCTGTTCCATGACACCACCCTGAGTGTAATTCTGTAGTGCATAAGAAGACTGAAGTCTGACAAACTGAGAGCAAAAGTAGCTCCCATAAGGGCAGGGTGCTGATATAACTGAAAAATAATTAACTGGAGAGCATTTGCTTTAGCTAAAAAAGACTATATAAAAGCAATGTATCTCTGTGCCTTGCAAAAGCTGTGGAAGTGTACTATACTTCCAAAGCAACTGAAATCTACCTTAAGAACTTGTCCAATAAAGAATTATAAACTATATCTGTTTTTAAACCCCTCAGCCTGTAACATTTTCAAGAAGTAGAGGTCGTAAGGTTAAGAAATTCCTCAGAAAAACACGTTTGTGTTACAAAGAGGCAAGAAGAAATAAAACAGCATTTCAAGAGTTTCGCATAACAACTTAGTGATATAGAAAAATAATGTTATAAAATTAAATGTCAGTTCCATTTGAAACTCTTAGGACAGCTCCCTCAACTTTCCTTGGTGCTCTAAAAAGGTTTTGGGTGTCCTCCATGTCCCATATCATCCCCACCAGCCACAGGGCAATGTCTCCAACAGGCTCATGGTGTTTCAAGCAGCTCTAGAAGCCTATGGTTAGGCAATGACTGCACCCTAAATTATGTGTAGTATATCAACATCCTCTTTGAGCAAACTGAAATAATAGCTTGAAAAAACAGTTATATTTCAGAAACATGCACACCTCCACCCAGAAAAGAGAATTTAATACTGTCCCTAGGCAGAATTCATCTATCTCTAAGGCTTCTGTCGTGTATTTCTGGGAAGGGCAGAGACAACATTTCACTGTCCTGGTTAATACAAATGAACTGCTGGCAACATCACATCAAAACAAAAGTGACAGAATCAGAAAAACTACTGAAAAGTTTACCTTTATAGGAAAGCTTAAGTCTTGGGATATTTTGTTTTGACATTCCAGTGACTGGAAGGAGCAGCATTGCTAAAGATAACAGGCTGCAGACATGTGGTACTTGGGAAGCTCTCATTCTGCTCTCTTCTGTAGCTTCTTTTGCACTATGGTGAAATATCTCTGTGCTTTTTAAACAATCCAAATGTAATCTGGAAACAAAAAGAAGACATCTGTCAATTTTTTGCATTATTATATAAATAATAATTCTGAAAGCAAGCCAGACATATCTTTAAAAGAGTAGCTCATTTAACACTTTTCCTATTTTTTCCTCTAATATAAATCAAAATGTTGTAAATCTGTTTCTTTAGTACGAAACTTACACACTTTGAGGCTGGAAAAATATGTAAATGTTTTGAATACCAATGTCTAGTATAACTAAAGTTTAAGCACCAATTAAAGTAATGCAGTATCGAGGAAAAGAACATTTGCCATTCAAAAGTGACTATGCAACTCATTTGTTCATACAGCTCCACTTGGTATCTTAATGTTTTATACTCTCTCTTTATCTCAGTACAACAACTATTGTATGTTTATGCTATGGCTAGAGTAAACTGTAATATCCGAGACACCATGAGTGTACAAGCTGAGTTAACAGTGACTACATATCCATCATAAACTTTAATAAATAAACTAAGAAATGTGGATAAAACAAGCAGTTGTGTTTAGTTTTAATTGAGAAAACAGTCAATGCAACCTATGGATTTAAATGCGCATTCTGTATGGTATTTCCAGAAGAGTAACTGCCTCGATTTACCTACCAAAATGTCCTATAAACTTTAATGAGTGGTTCATACTGAGGTCAGTAGTCTGATATGGGACTTTGTTAGCATAGTGTGCAACTAAGCCAGCTTTGCAACACTTTTCACTTAATAACAGTCATTCATATTCCATAAATCCTCAAGTGTTCTACAAATGAAAGTAATTATCACCGTCGTTATTTTCTCTATGCAAAAATAGAATCATAAGACTACAGTGAATCTACTTCCTCAAGGTTACACTGCCACCTCAGTAGCTGAGCAGAAAGCAGCAACAGTTCTCCTGGTCTCCTGTTTGTACCCACTTATAATGTATCCCTTTTGCCCAGTAATTCCACTTCTGCATATGAAATTATTTGAAATGGCATCCTGAGTTCTGAAGGCAGAATTTAATGGTTAATAAATCACAGAGGTCAAAGCCTGAAAATATGAGAGCAGATTCTTCCCCCTGCAAGTGCATGATACCAGAGATCATGGGAGATAGTCAGTGAAATGACAAATGTCACTGTATGAGTAATGCTGTAAACCCAGGAGCAAGAAAATATTATGGTTAGTAGTGAGATTAATGGCTCATGAAAATTCTTTCCTGAAAGGTACTGAAACCACCTGATTAAAAGGGTAATCCTAGTGTCCACAACAGCCAGCAATTGCAGGAACATCCAGGGAAAGGCTCCTTGTGAGCCCATGAGAGATTCAGCACATCTCCTGGCCCCAGAGCCACTTCGTGGGTCTGGCACTTGAGCTCACTGCAGCACCGGTGCCAGGGCACCTCTGAGAGCTGCATAGGCATCCAGAGTCAATTTAGCACCTCATGATGCAGGCAGGACATCCTTCCTGGCATGAAGGGACTGGAAAGAGGACTCCTTCAGTTCTCTCTGCCAGAAGAAATCTCTCTCAGATGAAGCTGGGGCTTTCTGAGCCTCCAGACCTTCTGTCAACAGCAAAAGACAAGGGAGACTGCAGGAGGGGCATGATGAGGAAAGAAAGAGAGCAAAACAATTTGTAAAATGTCCAAAACATGGTTCCTATCACAGAACATTGAACTTCTTTCTTCTCAATGCCTTCCTGGACACTTGCATCCAGTGTCTGAATGCACTGCTTTTGGCCAAATGCCACTACATATTCATGAGATGACATGGAAAGAAAACAAAATAAACATTAAATGCCTTTAGTTCATCTTTTCCTTCCCTTTATTAAAAGAATATAGAATCCTGAGAGAAAGTCCTTACTTCTCTCATGCTGGTACATCTATTTGTGGCTGGACTACAAAGGACTGTTGTTGACTAGACTATCATAGGGTTCTGTCACCTTAAAGAAATACATTTTGGGTGGAAGAAGGGGAAAAGAAAGGGAGGGAGGATGGGGAGGGCTATATTAAGACAAAAGACATCAGCCTTGTTCATCTTCAGCCGGATGACAGAGACAAACCATACTTCAAAAAGAAGCAATTAAGAGGGAGTCAGTCTCACTGCAAATATGCTGAGAAATCATGGCTTAAGGGTCTGGGTCTCAGCCAATAGGGATCGCATCAGAGGATTTGGGGTCTATTTTCTTGAGGCAAAGTACACTGAAGAATAAAGACTAAATTAGTCACTTATAGACAAAAACAATTGCCTGAAGGCACTATAATTTTCCTTAATTGTAGATTGAAGACCAGCACCAAACTTGATCTTTCGGCCATACCTTATAACGTCATTTTTTCAGGTAGGATTCTTTTGCTAATGGAAACCTTTCATTTTTTTTTCCTTTCTTTTTTTTTCCTTTTTTGTCTTCTTTTATTTGAATAATGTCTGTGAAAAACTATTTGCTTTAATTCCTGATGCAAGGCAGTTAGTTTACACTGGAGGCAGCTGCTCTGTGAGCTTCAGCCAACCTTGTCTTGTCCTAGATTCATTGCAATCTGGCCAGACTGTCACATATATTTTTAGTTCATGATGATCTTTTAATACAATTCCAGCTTCTACAGAGTCCTTCCAGCAGTCTAATGATGAGTTCAAGTTAATGAACTTCAGACCAACTAAGTGGCCATTAACCTTCAGGAAATATCCTTTCTTTCTGCGACATATGTAATGTCAATCAGTGTCCTGTGATGAAAAAAGCCATAGTCATGCTGCTCAGCAGTAATCAGACCCATAAACAGAAGTAAAATATAAAACCTAAGAGTAAGACTAACTCCCCCATTCTTTCCTCCCCTCAAAAGTAAGAAGAGTTTTGTCAGAGGAGGAAAAATTATTGTTTCCTTTAGCTATTTGATACTTCTGCTAAGCACCAACACACTCTAAAACTTCCTCATCACGAAGAGACCCAAAACAAACAAGGAAAAGGAGTCTGAAAAGAAAAATACTGAGACTAGAGCTGCTTTCCCACCTCAGCTTCAGCTAGGAAGTATCTGCAATTTGTTAATTATCACCTGTGAGACTGGCTGGGGGAGGAACCTACGCATACAACTCACAGAAACGGGTATTTCCAGTGGGATAAAGAAGCTATTATTTGCCCCATGCAGGGGTGGGAGGTGCAATGCTGAAGAGGGTTGAGGAGATGGGCTCCATCCTGCTGGGACTTCTCTGTAGGGCTCATAAATTCATAACGAGCTGTAGATTAAAACTGTCAAAAGACAAAATGTTGATCTGCTGGTATCCTGCCATCTTGCCAGAGAGAGATGGCTAGACGTAACTCACACATGCGTAGTGTCACATCCTGAAATGAGGTGTCACCTCCCTGCAATTGGTCAGATTTAGTGGAGCCTATAAAACAGATTGCTCCAAAGCTACTGTCTGAAACAGGAAAACCTGGAGCCAATTTACTAAACATAATTTATTCCAGGCCCTTTGTTGCAATAAACAGAACTCTTCAGCCTTCTCAAACACAGAGACAGTAGGGAGCTCTGTGCTTAGGGAACCTTTTTTCAAATCATTCAGCTCAAACCTATCTAAATGCAAAATCTTGCATTCACAAATAATGTGTAAGTTTCTGACTTCTCCTGGCGTCATGAAGTTCACAGCTGGAAGGACTGTGACCCATCTGCAAACAAACATTTTTTAACAGTAGTTCATGTAACTCTCAATTTAATCCTCTAACAGAAACCTATAAAGAATTGGAGAAGAATTTAAAACCTGTCTCCAGCACTAGTTTTGTGAAGCCATTTTAAAATTCACAATTTTGTACTGGAATAAAGAGGACAATAAAAACAGCCTGCAGCAAATACAGGAAAAATGATAAACCATATGGTATGCCTCAGTTATATTGAATCTAATAGCAATGTTACAAATTGCAACTACTGAAAACCTAGAGCAACCTCTGAGTTGGGTCATATTAGTGAGAGAAGAGAAGAGAAGAGAAGAGAAGAGAAGAGAAGAGAAGAGAAGAGAAGAGAAGAGAAGAGAAGAGAAAATGTCCGACAGTCACTGTGGACTTGTAAGTAGTCTGAATGAGGATATTCAATGTCTCAATATGTAAACTGCTATCTCTGATACCAGAGTTTTATTTTCTTCTTCTCATCTATCCCTGTCTGAGATCTTAGGGTTTTATTATACAGTAGAAGGAGTCCCTTGCAGATATCAACCAAATACCACGAGTGACCTGTTAGACAAACATGTTGTTTTAAAAGATTTAAAACCAATTAGCTGAAAAAAAGGCAAAAACCAAAATGTACCACACCTACAATTCAAATTTATTGAAAGGGATATTACATCTCTACTTATATTCTACATGTACTTTATATATACACATACAAATTTAAAGCATGTTACTCTAACTACAAATATACATATATGCTTCTAGTGCATCTACCTGTAGATGTCTCATGTATAAATTATCATATATATTCCAAAAAAAAGATTGCTATGGTTGTCCTCTGTGTGGTTCAAAACTGTACTGTAATCATGAACTGGATATTGAATATTTTGAGTTAATAAGAGGGAAAACTACAAGCATATATGAGTCAGATTAATATCTCATAAAATAAAATAGACTAAAGCTAAAATTACATCTCCAGACTTACTTAACATTCTTAACTTACTTCTTAAATAACAAAGATGACATTCACCCAGAGCACAATGAAACTATGTTCCTGTACCCTTAGATAGATGGTCTGTTGATATATTATTTGGCAAAGGAGTCTTTTCTCTTTATTGTGAAATCTCAGTTTAAAGCTAACTGCATCCAAGAACTGGTAAACAGTATTATTCATCACTATTCTCCTATTTATTAAGTAGCTTTTGTGCTGTTTATAGTGCAGCAAATGTACTCTTCCAGGATTCTGAAAAATACATCTTTTTGCAAAAAACCCAGATCAGTATTGCATCACTTCCCAACACTAGCAAAAAATAGTGAATAAAAAGACAATGTTACAATAAAAGAAAAAGAAAATACATGAGCCTACAGTAGGTGATTTTATGTTTTCTTTTGTTCTGCTTAAATCATTGGGTTTAGTATATCTGGTTTAGATAAGGTTTTGCCATAAAGCAGACCTTGCTATTCTTAAATACCCAGATGAATAGTAGACTCATATGAAGCATAACCCATCTTATAATGAGTTTTACAGAGCTTTAAAGGCTTTACTTCTACTGAGCTTCACACAGGAATTATACCCTATCCATTCAACACCAGTAATTTGGAAAACAAGAAAAATCTCTGCTCTGATTCCCACTTGAGAAAAGCCAAATAAAGCAAAATGAAAGGACTAAGAGACAAGTAAGATGCAACTGAGGGAACAAAGAGTCAGCAATAAAATATGTTTTCATTGCAGAGAATCATCTGATAATAAATAAAGCTCTCCGATGGATAGAAAATATGTCTGAGGATTACATTGGATTTTTTGCTCATTAAGTTAAAGATAAACTCATGCTAAAGTAAAAATGGTGACTAAGGAAGTGAAATATGAGAAGAGTAATGAAGGAACTCATATATTTGGCTTATTTTTTATAGCTTTCTACATCTTTCTGTAGCTAGTCTACTGGTGAAAGCATTTATAAAAGGCATGTAGTCTGTTTGGAGATAAATACTAGTAAGAATGGGTAACCCTTATAGAGTGGTCTGTGTCACACTGCTATGAATAGCTTATCTGACCATGAAATTTACTATTGGGCACTTAAAATTATACACATAGGAAATTAGCACTTTATCCTCAAAAGATACTGGGATATTTTTCAGCTCTGTGTCAGTGGGATCAGGATTACACCCATAGACATAGAAATAATCCTTTCAGAATGTGACAAATAGACAGCCATTTACACAGACAAGTTGTATATCACTAGAAACAAGATTCTGAGAAGTATTATCTGTGACATTGTAACTTTTGGACATATAATGCATAAATCCAAGACTGACAATGAAATAAGTGCTACTTTCTAACCATAATTCTTTGTATATTTTATGTCCTGTAAAAAAAAAAAAAAGAAAAAAAAAAATAAGACCCATAGCTTTACCTTTTATGGCCTGTTTCTCAAGCACAGTGTCTATTGTTCAAGAAAAAGGATGGGATGGAAAGTAGCTTGATATCTGATAATGATATTGGAAAGAGGAGGTAAGCAGGTAAATAACATGTCCCACCAGTCAAATGTGCAACTGATATCTTCCATATATAAATATCTACTTGACTTTCACTCTAAAGTCAGATGCATATACATTTCAGATGGAATTTTTTTTATTTTTTTTTAGTGGGAGGAACTGTGACTTCAGTTATTACGCCTGTAATAACAGTTTCCCATAGGCTTTTCATTTAGAATAACATGACAACACCCTACCATGTCTGATCATAAAAAAGCCAAAACCAAAATCAACAAAAAAACCCTAAACAACCTCCCCCCCCAACAAAAAACCCCACAAATCAAAGAAGCAAGCACGGTATGGCACGATTTAGAAACACGTAAGAATCAAAAGGAACCTTCAGCCAAACCTCAGTGTACATTATTTTAAGTACAGTCTGTTTCCCTAACTGACCAAAAAAACCTCTCAAGCTATGAAAAGTTATTCTAAGATGGGTTTTGCAACTTTGGTATCCAAGAGAAGAAAATGCACCAGGATGAAAAATCCTAAAGACATTAATGAAAAAGTAGACTAGATGAAAACCACTTCCTGCCAAGTACTGTGACGTCTGAAGGTTTTCAAAGAGAGCCAGAGATTTTTCCTCTAAAATGTCTGTCACCACCTGCAGCACTTGGGGTGGCTTGGCTCAGCTCAGAATAGAGCAGACAGGGAGAGAATGAACGCAGGAAGCTTTGCCTGTGGAACTGCCTTGGCTTGCTGTTGAGAAAATATTCGAAAGCCAGAAAAGTGTCATGATGGCCATCAGAGGAAAGAAATGCTCATTTTGGGGAGACCTGCCTGAACATTTAAACACTAACACATTGCATTTGGCTGTCTGAACCGTGAATTAACCTCAGGCAGCAATGTCAAGCCAGCTAAACCACTGACCCTGCAACTACTATTCTTTTGCTGGAAGAAACATGTATCTACAATGGCCAACTCAAAGGAAGGATTACCGTCTCTTTTTCACCTCCAGGAATTCTTGCCAGTGTTCTGCTCTGGAAAAACTGTTCTCTGTACCTCCTTCCACAGGAGACTTTCCAACATCTGCAGGGCAGGAGCATGAGTCCTCTAGAAGCGACAGTTCAACTACCAGAGGTCTAGATTTCTACTGTTTCTGGGGTCACCAGTAACTAGCATCAATGAGGTATTTTACAGATTAGTTGCTAGCACAGAGACTTGCCCTACCATGTATTTCGCATGCTTATGAATAACCCAGCTTGATGGAAAGGTAGTGTAGCACTCTGGTTAAATTTGTGGTGAATCAAGTCCAAACTTACTTGTATGCACGATACAGCAGCGACGTAAATAATAGTACACACTCTGACAGTATATAGCCAGTGATTTGTCTGCATGGGTATATCATAGATACAAGTAGATTGGGGCTCTTCTGTCCTTGATCCAAGCAATATAGACCTAAGGCTGATGTATGGCTCCATTAATTGCATACTGTACAACAGTATACTACACATTTCAGCTGTACATGTGTCAGAGGCACCACCAGCCAGCCAGCTCTGTGTGCAGGCAGAACTGCCTTGGTTCTGCCCATTCCACCCATAAAATTACAACCCAGCAGACCCTACTAAAACCACAGAAAGAACATAATGTTTCATTAACAGCCAGTATTACTTAGTTTGTTGACAGCTGTGTGAAAGTCTGATTTGATAGTTTTCAAAAGAGCCCAGGCTAATACAGTTTAGTGATTGTTAAAAAATGTGCACTTCATAAGACAGCTGGGCTTTGATCAAATATGTTTGCCATATTTCCAATGGCATATTTTCGTAGAACTCCTTTAATCGATGTATGGCCTCATTTGATGCACTGTCAGTGAACTCTGTACAGCACAGTCTACAGGGCTTTAATATATAAACTGTAGGGAGAGACATGCCGGAAGGATTTTAATTTACACTTCCAAGAAATTTTGATTTAATAATTCATGACTATACATTTGAATTCTGTTAGAAGAGGGTTTTTTATATCCATTGTCCAACTAATTTTGGATCAACATTTTGTGCAGCCAATATGTAAAATGATATACATATGAACATGCACACTGCAGTGCAATGATATGTGTTGGCACATTAACCCAGTTATTATATTGTTATGCTGAATGCATTTGTTTTCTTCCTAGTTTATTTTAAATGTTTGATTTCCTTTACATTTGGAGGATATGTGACAGGAAACCAGCAGTCACTATAACACATCCCATTTTTAAGCTTACACAATTCATTAACTTAATGAGGACCTATTCTTTTTAATAGGTTTCCCTCAGGTATCACCACAACACCGGAGCATTTTAAAAGCTTTAATGCATCCATTATCTATCCTCTGTCTTTGCCATTAGGAGTTAATTGACTTTTTTGATGTTACCATAGGAGATGACATCACTTGCCTAAGGTCACATCAGCAGTTAGGACCAGTGCCCACATCCCCTAAATGTCCAGGCAATGACTTAGTCACCCAGCCACCGTTCTCACCAGGGTCTACATTGCTGGCTGTGATTTCTGTGGTGACATCCATGACTCACATACCACTTCTTCCAGTGTTTTACTCTTGATTTAAGCCCTTGTGCAAACTGCAGAAAATTACAAGCACAGTTTCATTTTCCATAAACAAGAACTTCACAGAGCTGCGTAAGGAGTAACATGTTGCTAGTGTGAGTTCAGACGGCAGGTTATCAAAGCTTTAACAGTCCTGTGGTCACTGATCAGCAATTTTACCATTTTCAAGGCTTAGAACATGCTGCTATCGAACCCTAAGAGAACTTTCTGCTTGTGTTGCAGCAGAATTCAATTTCTATTTGGTGAGATAGTGTTGTTTTGCTGGTCTATTTTTAAGCTGCTTTGTGAAGAGTACTAGCATGACAGTTCCTGGAATCTGAAACAGCCATACTGAAAAAGAAAACAAGAATTCAGGCATCACCACCTCCATTCAACACCAAACTAT
Source organism: Mesitornis unicolor (assembly GCF_000695765.1). NCBI lineage: Eukaryota > Metazoa > Chordata > Aves > Mesitornithiformes > Mesitornithidae > Mesitornis > Mesitornis unicolor. The sequence continues at coordinate 54,579 of NW_010156969.1, forward strand.
TTCCACTTTGGTTTTAAACCACAATTACTTTCCTTTGTCTCGTGAGGACAAAGTGAGGACACAGAGTGCACAGATGAATCAATACTTAACTGAAAAATAGCAAAGCTTTTTAGACAGTTAACCAGTTAGTTACTGGAGGGTGCCTTAACTAGAAGGATAAAAATAGAAAAGCTAGGGTGTTAAGCACCAACTCTATTTTCTCTTTCC
>NW_010156969.1:54827-57342 GCF_000695765.1 Mesitornis unicolor
TCTCTCCCTACAAGAATGGTCAGCACTGGAACAGGGGCTCAAAGAAGTTGTGGATTCTCCATCTTTGCAGACATTTGAAACTTGATTGGAAATATCTCTGAGCAATTTGACCCAAAGCTGAAGTTATCCCTCCTTTGAGCTACAAATGAGACCATGTGACCTCCTGATGTCCCTTCTAACCTAAATTTTTATGACTACTGAACTGGATCACATGTTGAAGGTCTTCAGCAGCATCTAACACCTCTCCTTTGATCAGTTTAAGGCTCTGACAGTCATCAGACCGCTAATGACCACCCTTATCTTTCCAAGGACTTCTGATGAGGGTAACACCTATGTGATCTGCTCACAAAGCAACTCCTTTACTACTGAAATCTGACTGAAATCAGGAATGCTTTCCTTTTATGAAATTGTCTGAAAGCTGCAGTCATTCAAGAGCTGATTCAGAAGCAGATTATAAACCCCTATATCAAGAACAGTAATGTGTGCATAGGACAAGTGAAGTACACACAGTATAGGTACAGACACTGCATTAGCTGTATAACTTAATCCAATATTTCAAGGCTGCCAGATATTGTTCACCCATGCAATCCTGGTTTGCCAATTCCATGAGAAATAAGCTCAGAACTGAGTGTCAAAATTACTGACACTGTATTTGAAATAAAGCTTTTGTCTGCACTAATGAGACAAGGGGATTTCTTCCAGGATTCCCCCACTGGAGCTAGAAAAGGAAGCTGGATGACAAATATCACTGGACGGACTGCTGGCACTACAACTAAGCCAGTGAGTTCTGTTCACTCAGAAGACCAAATATCAAGTGGGTGTTCCAGCCTGACCTCTCTTTTCTGTCCAAGTTAGCAAGTCCTTCCTGCCAGTCTGTTATCTCCCAGCTGGATCAAGAAGTGGAGGCCACTGTAGTTAGTACACTAAATGCTTCTCATGGGTGTGGGAAGAAAGGATTTAGCCTCCACATCATCTTAGCTAGTAGAGGGATGCAGTGAAGATTAAGTTCTGTTTCCATAGCCATGGCTGAGCAGGTGGCAAACATCTGCCACAGGTGCCTGTTCAATAGAGGATGCCATTCCCTGGTTAAGCAAGCACCCTCCAAAGAAACCAGGGATTGAAGATATCCAGGACTCTTTATGTCAGATGAGCCTGATGTAAGTTTATTAAACCCCTTGGGATCATCATGATTAACTGTCTTCCTAAAGCTATTCTCCACTGGGCTTTAGTGCTTTTAAACCACTGACCCCTTGAATTAAAGAAGTACATTTTTCTTTTCACAGCTGTGACTCAACACAGGGAGGAATTCAGAGACATCTGAAAACAAAGCCAGGCAGAATTTAAAACAAAATCCTTCAATGACAGATTTAGGGAGTGATGGTTGCAGCTGGAGCTTACAAATATAACAACTAAGTAAATAAGCATGCATTATATAGAAGTGTTACATGGACAGACCATGTGAAGGGCAATTTCTTCACAAGGAATCAGAAAAACAGAAGTACTAGGAATAAATAATCAGAAAAACTAGATATTGACAGTTCAAAAGGAGTCTTGGTCCATGGGTTCTTCAGCAAACTAAGTGGTAACCACCTCCAAAATGAGATAGTTCATAGCATGTTAAGATATATTAGTCCTTGGGATTTTTATGTATATACTTTTTAATCTGCAAGGCAAAACTGAAATTCCTGTGCCTGGAGAGGAATAAAGCACTAATAAAATGTAGTTTTTAAAACGTTCATAATACCTTTCACACATTCTGTTTAAAATATACAATAATTACCACATACATTATTGAGTCTTTACAAAGGAAATGTATTACTACTAATTCAGTTTCACAGCTGGGGAACCTGATGCTAAATGTATTCAGTACCCATCCTAGGTGGACTTGTAGTGAGTAAGAAATGGAATCAGTTTATATTAATTAATAGTTCTTACACGTGATATGCTTCTTTCTACACAGTTGAATGGACTACCTGACGTAGCATATCAGTTTTAAATAAACACAAGTGTAAAAACGACCTTTATAAAATGCAACAAATATCTTGAAGATACTCAAGCATGGAACATGGTTACAGAGGAATAAACCTACTGAGTATCTCACACAGTATTGCAAATGCAAAACAACAATGAGTACTGGAAACTCTGCTTCCCTCGTCTGCTCAGCTGGGGTATGTGACTTGAATTAATGGCACAGGGAATAATGTACTTGCACTCAGACCCGGGACTGACTGATGTCAAATGAAGTTCAAGCATTCATATTAATGGGGATCAGCATTTGTCTGAGGGAATGGAAGTCCCTCAGACCTTAGGGTCATGAATTGACAAGCTATCGAACATTTTCTCTGTTGTGCTGACCATCCTCCATCCTCAATGAGATCAGTTGTCTAGACCTTTAGTCCCACTACAACTGCTTTGTGCTCCTTCTGAGGCACAGAAAGGGCTCATTGCTAATTCCTTCTGTGTAATCTGCAGGGTAGGGTGAAGTCTCACATCTCCTTTTAGGACACACAAAATA
>NW_010156969.1:57373-68588 GCF_000695765.1 Mesitornis unicolor
TGCTGAACCCAGGAAAAACATAGACACACACATGTAAACTGTGAATTTTGTTATTCTGGAGATCTGTGATTGACAAAGACATATGGTGATAGGAGTTCCATTAATGACCAGAAAAAAACAACAAAACCACTGAAAGTTTAACCTAAAAAGAACAAAGATGACTAACAATTTGTACCAAGAAAATTGTTACTAAACTGTTATTGTCTTGCACCATTAATAAACTGTAAGAAGGCGAAAGTCAGTTTTTCTTTCAGATTAACTTTCTGGAAAAATACCTTCTCACAGCTTTTTTTCTTGACAGGTTTCAGAGCATCTATAAGCTTGTGGGTTATAATCACTCTAATGATCAGCAAGCAACTATTTCAGACGACCAATACAAGTCTGTGGCTGATATCATCTGCCAAAATATTAAAGTATGTAAAGAAAAACACTGCAGCAAAATTTTTTTCCTCTTAATGTAAAGTAGAGCAATTTTGGGAGTAAGGACAGTTATAATTTTCACCAACATCATTAATACTCATAATAAGTACAACAACAACAATACTGACAATCATAACTTTTTTAAAACTTTTTTTGCAACAACAATTCTGCTAGAGGCAAATTTAAATTTTATGGATGCTAAGAAAGCTGACTGTACCCAGAGACATTTACAAGTTATAACTCAGCTCTGGCAGTCAGGACATGCAGAGTGAGTCACTTCAAAAAGCCCACTCAAACCTTGGCATCTCTGTTCCTTTAGAGGCACCTCAGCCACATTCTTGTTTTTCAGAAGTGCTTGTATAAACATTAAAAAACACAAAACAATAAAAAGATAAGAAGCCAGCATGCAAGGCCAATCCTAACAAAGGATGAGACAAATGAAAAAAAACAAGATTAAAATAAATGCCTTATGTGCATAATAAAAAATTTCAATATTATGAGTCATTGAATTGACTCATGAACTATGAATTGACCGTGTCCCTTTTAATTGTTTCACACAATGATCTGCTTTCTGAAAAAGAGGAACATCTTTAGCAGACATGTTTGCCACAGATGATTGTTTCTTAGTCCGTCAATAGTGCGTGTGTGCTGCAGTGCAGGTTATAGTACTGAAGTTTGAGTACGGGTTAAGAACGCAAGACATAGGAGATGTGCAGCTAGATCAGCAAATGCCTTCTGTATATACTTGGAAAATGACCAGGAGAAATCACCATGAAAACAATGCAAATCTATTCCCCACAGTAATATAAGATGAAATGGAAAAGCTAAAAAAGCAAGACTGCAAGCCTATGCAGTCAGTAACTGAGAAAGTAATCACATTTGAGCTTCTTTCAGCATTAAACTTGTCTCTCAATTTGCTTTCCTTAGCAATATGTATCACAAAACACATTACTGTTTTTCTACATTTAAGCAGTTCTGGGTTTCCTCCACCTTCAACATTAATTTCCTGTTCCAGAAAAATCCCTCTCACACAACAACTCCCTACATAAATAAGAATATAAAAATGTTTGTAATGGCAAGAGTGAATGCTCATCCAGTCTAGTAGTCTGTTTTCAACAGTAAGTGTAAGGAAGAATAAGAATAGAACATTTATATATTATATTTCCCCACCCTTAGTGCTCCCCCTTCTCTCCATCTATTTTCAGCTCAGGAGATTTCCTGAGCCTATAGTGGCTTGTCTGTTTTGTAACCCACAAGTAGCTATCACTTTCAAGTACTTGTGTAGCCTCCCTTTGAGCCTTTGTAAAATTCTTGCATCTGCAACACCATCTGGCAAACAATTTTTTATATCTGCTACTCAACATGTGAAGAACCACTTCCAATACCAACAATGCAATCTGACAAAATATTAATTTTGCCTCATATACTACCACCTTCCTAGTACTAGCCGAAAAGTAGATCCCACTGGGCAATAAAAACAGAATCCTAGAATCATAGAATAGTTTGGGTTGGAAGAGACCTTTAAATGTCATCCAGTTCAACACCCTGCAATGAGTGGGAACTTCTTCAACTAGATCAGGTTGCTCAGAGACCTGTCCAAACTGATCTTGAATGTTTGCAGGAATAGGGCATCTAAAACCTCTCTGGACAACCTGTCCCAGTGTTTCACCTACTTCATAATAATAAATGTCTTCCTTATACCTAGTTTCAATTTTGCCTATTTTAGTTCAATATCATTAGCCCTTGTCTTATCACTGCAGGACCTACCAAAAAGGCTGTCCATAAATAAGAAGATTCTGACTGAGGTGTGATGATCATCCAAGTGTTTTGACATTAGAGGCATTATTCATTATTTTACTTTGTGTAATAGATTCACAAAGTAGCTGGGAAATCAAGAGAAAATTAGCCAGAGACAATTAACAAGGTGATAGTTGTCAGCTCCAATGAGTGTTTACTGGTGAAGAAAAATATCTTGCTATGTTCAGTGCACAGGATGAGATGTAACATTTCACAACTAAATCTTTGATTACAATTCATGACGAGTTTTGAACATTCAACCAAATAAGTTTTGCCAATGTTGGCTAATACATGGGTGGGACACTATCACAGCTTAGATCAGTGAAAGAGAAACCCTCCAAGTTTCACAGCCGACAGTAGTTCAACACCAGTAGCAGAAGGCTCCCGCTCATTGCTCTTGGTGAACAACTTAAGGTGGTAGGATGGAAAAAGCACCCCAGTACCCAGAAGTTGAGTAGCTCTGTCACCTCTCTCTCTGACAAGGCTCTCTGCCCTTCTCTGCATCTGGAGATTGTGTCCAGTTCTGGGCCCCTCAGTTCAAGAAGGACAGGGAACTGCTGGAGAGAGTCCAGCGTAGGGCTACAAAGATGATCAAGGGAGTGGAGCATCTCCCTTATGAGGAGCGGCTGAGGGAGCTGGGTCTCTTTTGTTTGCAGAAGAGGAGACTGAGGGGTGACCTCATTCATGTTTATAAGTATTTAAAGGGTGAGTGTCACGAGGATGGAGCCAGGCTCTTCTCGGTGACAAACAATGATAGGACAAGGGGTAATGGGCACAAGCTGGAACACAGGAGGTTCCACTTAAATTTGAGAAGAAACTTCTTCTCAGTGAGGGTGACAGAGCACTGGACCAGGCTGCCCAGAGAGGTTGTGGAGTCTCCTTCTCTGGAGACGTTCAAAACCCGCCTGGACGCCTTCCTGTGCAACCTCATCTAGGTGTTCCTGCTCCGGCAGGGGGATTGGACTAGATGATCTTTTGAGGTCCCTTCCAATCCCTAACATTCTGTGATTCTGTGATTCTGTGTGATATTTAAATTACAGCAAAACTCAATTTTACTGTACTGAAATGGCCAGGTTTTCCCACATCCAGATATTTTACTCTCATAAATGAAATAAAAGGAGGGAAGAAAGGGGTTTAGTTTTGCACACATTGATAATGTATCTTTAAAATCTTCTGTTATCAAAATTGTTGGGATAAATAACTTAAGAACCGTATTTTAAGATTTATGCTATATACTGACCTAGTGAAAAAACATTTATAAGCTGTACTAATCTTCATGTTTCAAAATGTGAGTGCTGCAAGAAACAGCATCTTGCGATTCAGAACTGTAAAATTGTGAAGATTTATGTCTTCCACTGAAACATCTGGTCTTACCCACTCTTGGTGCTGGAATGGCAGACTGGATGAGCTACTTGTTTATTCCAGTGAGGCGTTTCCTTGACTGCTGGACTTTATGCTGAGACATGATGAACATCTTACTCTCACTGGAGAGTTTTTACACTCATGAAGTCAGTAGGTCAGAACTTGAAATTTACAGCTCGTGAAAGGGATTCCTCATCTGAGTCTGTTATATTCTAGCAGATCAGTAGACAAATATAAATACTAAAATGCAACTGTATTTTATATACTCCATTCTTATACTTCATAAATGAATAGTCATTAATTTAAGAGCCTGTCAGAATACAGCTTCTTTAGCAATATCCCACATAGTGAATCATGAGGAGTAATAAATATCCAAATAGGTTACATCTTATAGAAATGCCAGTGAGCCCTACAGAAAAAAAAAAGTTCCTTTACTTTTACAACAACCACAAAGTTTTCAACTCACTGCTATAAACTCTAATTATTCCACAGGACCAAGTTAGTTATGTTTACTTATTTAGAATTTAAAGTTATTTAGTTACTTTGATTATATCTATCAAAAGTCAAATTTCAAGTTATGCTAGAATCTGCAGAGGATCATAACACTGTGATAACATTTCTGTCACTGCCAAGTGAGTTTCAAAGCTGTTTCAAAAAATACACATAATTTTAATCAAAAGTTTTGTGACTTTTTAACCAAAAACTAACATTAAAATGATGATGGAAAACATTACACTTTTTGAAAAAAAACTGTATTAAGTTTTAAACCAGAAAAGTTACACCTCTTTTTTCAATTCCAGCTACTTTTAAGATTTTTCAATGGTAGCTACAATTTGGCTTTGATTCTGTTAATTGCTAAGTGCCAGAAATACCTAATTATAGCATGGAAAATGTTGTGTGAACACATGTGTGTTTGTCTACAGTCTACATGAGCAATTGAAAAATAGCCAACATATATACACAGCAAGCTACATAATTAAAATTACAATTATACAGAGTAAAATCATCTTTAAAGCAGAAAATAATGAAAGGACAGGAGAGATTTCTCGGTACTAAAACATAATGCTTCATTTAATGAGTAATCCCTGGAGCGTGTGGATGTTTACCTCACTCTAGGCAAGCTCAAGTGCATGGACAGACAATTTCAATACTTCAGCTGATGTGCGGTAACTTGTTAAGCGGCTGTGATGCAATGACATACTTTTGTATGTTTATAGAATGAATCTCTATATTTTCCTCCTTGCCAACATAACTGTCGACTCCTAAGTATTAAATGGTAAAAAAAAAATCAGCATGTTCAAAGTCTGAATGCCTGAATCTGGATCCATAAATCACTAGGGACTGGTGAAAACTGGAGCCTATGTCTGAAGTCTCTCCAAGCTTGGCAGGTACTGTGTCTGAATCTACTCTGCCTTCAGCAACATAAAAAACCCAAAACAACACAAAACAAAAAAGACAGGATTTTGGAATAAGAACAACACAATACAGTCAGGTTGTACTGTTTCTTAGATTAATAATGGCTGCATAGCAGATTTATTAATATGTCCAATTGGTTGAATATGATTTAAAAGAAATTTAAAAGAAACAAACATAGGCATAGGCTGCAGATCAATAGTAAATGCTGGCCAATTGCTTCAGAGAGTCTCCAAGTTTTGCCGTGGGAGAACGGCAAAAGGAGAAGGGATATTGCTAAAGCTTCACTTCCCACCACTCTTACACCACTGCCTCTTTTCTAAGTATAAAGTGAAAAGTTCTGAGACTAATACTTTGCAAAAGCACAGCGTAAAATATAAAAATAGCAAATCTAATAGATGAAACAGGAGTTGCAATGAACAGGGAACCTCTCAGTATAACATTATCATTCTTTCAGCTATGTTTTAATGTTTCGTCAACTATGTTTCAATGTTTCCTAATGTGCTCAGGGGACAGATTTCACTGCTTTGGTCAATCCTGCAGAGTATACTGAGCAACTGCTTTGGTGTGGTGACTCTTCACTTCTCAGTGAAATCTGTGAAAGCTGAAAGCGGTACTTCAAACTACTCACTGCTTTTCTAGGATTTCGGACTTTATACAAATACCTTATTTTTCTCTAATTTCATATTATTAGGTAAGAAAAGTTAAATATAGAGAATATATACTGTACTGCTCTGTAATATGCGAACTGTAGAATCTCAGAAAAGTCCACTTTTCTGTATTTCTTTCAATGTATTTGATTCAAACTTCTGAATGCCAATGTAAAAGCAGTTTTAAAGTGATTTGTAATGCTGTTATATCCATAATATTCAAGGATATAAATGATGCAAGATTCACAAAAGAGTAACTGCATACTCAGATATAGGCATACGACCTATGAATATGTGTGTCTTATTCCACAGAGTTATTGTGATTAACAGCACCTGAGTATGAGTTTCCAGATTATTATGATCTTATTTCTTAAATATTAAAAAGAGAATGCATTTTAAAGGCTTTTTTTTAATGAAGCAGAATGTACCAATCAATGGTCTTCTATATTTTTGTTGGCATATCTCTGTATTTCACACAAGAGATCTTTGAAATCAAAGTATGGCTGAAATATCAAAATTCCTTAAAATACTTCTCTCTTCTAATGATAACTGCAGCTGCACTCAAAAACTGCTGCTTTTGGTATCATTTACTTTCCCACAGGAATATAAATCTCTTTGAAACAAGGATTTAAAAAAGGTATTCTTCTCAGGGCACTAGAGAAACACACAGCTTTAGACTTTTGATGCTGCATAATACTATTAGTGGGCTAACATGCTGAAATATATGTTCTTTCTATTATTTTTTCTCCTGAAGCTTATCTACTCTCATATTATTAATCTGAAAACAGGCCAAAAGAAAAACCAGAATGAGAGAGATGCAACAAAATCAGAATTCAAACACTGTAATTTGAGCGTCTGAGCATCTTCAATAGAAGCAATTTAGTCCAAAGCATGGGAATATTGAAAAAGAAATGTTATGAAGAGACACTACTGAATGCTGATTGCTATGTGTTTGAGATCAAAGGGGATCAAAGCAAATATGAAATTGTCTTGTAGATGAAATAGTAATGTACATTATAGTTTGAAATGAATTGTTTAAATATTCATAATTCTACATTTCATTTTTAAAAGTGTGCATCTAAATCCCATGAATAAATCAACAATGTTAATCACAAAATAGTAATATAAAATTAAATTTAAAACCAAGATATATTCCACCCTTAAATAAAAGGTATTTCTTTCATTACAGTAATGCTATATTGTTTTCAAAACCTAGTGACTATTTGTTTAATTTAATGTATAAGTCCCTGGTTATCACTGCAATTTTACTCATACATAAGTCATCTAATGTGCACTGCTATAGCTGTTTGATGTATGTTCCCAAAACTAGAAAAAAACTAAGACCTAGAGACACATCACTACCTCTTGCAGAAATGTCACTCATGCTATGAATAAAGCATAAGCTTAGAAAAACATCATCACCCAACAAACAAATAGCATTTGCTGAACCAAATACATGTGTTTGGAACTGTGCTCCCGAACTAATTGAAGGCAGGCTCTGGTGCCACACCACAGGACGCCGCAGTTGAGAAATCCCTCAAACTGGTCATGCAGAGTTCAGCATGCCGTGCAATGGCAATTGCTTAACTGTGGGGGCAGAAAGAATAGCAAGAAAACTCAGAAACCAGACTGGGAAACAATGCTGCCATTTGTCATGGACAATCTCGGCAATTAGAAGAGGCCAGTGAGAAGGATGGAGACCTGAGAGAAGCTGGCCGTAAAGCAGCAACGTCACTTTGCAAAGGGCAAGCCCCAGTCTAGGGGAGAGCAGGGGCTGGAGTACAGTGGAAGAGTGTTGCGAGGATGAAGGGTAGATAAGAGCAAGAAAGGATGAGGACTCCTGAGCAAACCTGTTCCCATAATTGCTGCCCCAAACCACCACTGCATCTGTATTTGGCTGAGTCAAGGTGGACTGGGGCAAGCCTAAAATGGGGATACCATGGTGATCAGTGTGTGAGAGATTATTGCCTCTCATTAGTCTTCCCCTCAAAAATGGAGAAAATGCTATATGAAACAGAAATTATTTGCTATTCAAATAGCAAAAGTTGAAGAGGAATGTGCATACATTACAGCTGACAGACTGTCTTATCCAAGGAGACTATCAAACTCAATCACAGGACACTCAAAGCTTCTGTGCTCATGTTAAGCACCTAATTCTGATGTTTAATTTAGAAAGCTACTGCTGCAAATTAATTAGCTATGACTCCCTGATACATCCAAAGACATACAGAGAAATAAATAAAAGCAACTGAAGGAGGTTGGTGACTCTCAAAAACTTGTTTTAATTTCTAAAATTCAGTAGATGCAAGTAATGAACTAAAGGATATGTTCACTGAGATCTGGCCCAGTCTGATAGCCAAGTTGGAGTACAGAAAAGTTTCGAAACTCTGCAACAACTCATTTCTTTCTTTCCTGCGTGTCAGACTAACCCCGACCCTGAGTCTATCTTCTAGTTCAGCCTTGTCCAACATGTGGTTCCAGGCAGGATGTTGCCTGTAAAACCCTCATGCATTAATTCCACCAATTGGAGAATTCAAAATAAAAGCAGAGCCTTCAGAGAGGGAACAAAAGGCAACGTTGCTTTCCTGACGGTAACGTGCTATCGACTACAGCCAAGGCTGGGAACTCATTGAGTTGATATGTCTCACAAAAACCATTTAACCTGCTCAGACAAACTGTAGACCTTGATTTAGCTGTCTGACGGCCCTGTTCAGCTCTGCTGGGTTGGACTTTGCCTGGCAGCACTGCCAGGAAACTGCAGAGCATCTCTCTGAAAAGCACCTGCAAATGGAGTAGAGGGGGAGGGAGGAACGCTTCAGATTTGGTAAAATAGGTTTAATAAAGTTAGAAGTGGAAAAGAGCTGTGCTGATTACCCTATGTGACCTGACTATAGGAAAAATAACCAAACAAAAGACAATCTAACACGACTGTCACAAAAAAGCCAGTTTTGAAAGACATCTGACAAGGCAACATCTTTTCTTAAAAATCCTCAGGATATTAACTGCATATTTGTGTGCTGTATTAAGAACACTAACGTCATGACAACAGCTCAATTTAGTACAAACAATAGGCCAATAAATACAATATTAGTGCTTTAAAATAATTAAATGACCATGTGTTCTTGCATTTATGTTGCTTCCAAATACTGGCAAAATTCCTTCCAATAAACAAACAGCTCTTTTTTTTTCCTTTACTTTTTAAAGATTACATGTTGGCAGTAATTTAAGCAAATCTGGACATTTGTTCCATTCGTCTGAAGTGACAAAAAAACAAAGGAACATCTATCACGTTGCATTTTCAGTCTTAGAAATCCAAAACAAGGGTCCTCCAGGGAACAAGAAGTTTAATTATAAACTATCACTGCAAAACAAGATAGATTCTGGGACATATCTCTGGGAACGCATTCAATACACTAAGCCAATACAATCTGAAATGTTTTTTTATTATTATTGTATTTTTTAATGTAGAACCATGGTTCTTCTTTAGTATAAAAGGAAAAAGTCAGCAAAATAATTAATTACAGAGGTGTAAAGTTTGTTGCTAATAATGTTCATAATATAGGGCTTTTTCAGAAGAACAAAAATAGAAAAACACAAGCAGTGTCACCGATTACCAGTCCATTTGTTTTTTTAGACTGTGCACTAAATCTGTGCTGTGTGATACTGAGAAAATCTGAAGTATGTAATAAGAGTCGCAGTACAAAAAACCTGCCTTCTCTGCACTGTAGTTTTTGGTTTCAGTTCCTATAGAGCTTTTTATAATTGTTGTATCAATTGTCACAGCAGTAGCATCTTAATGAAAACAGAATTACCCCCATATTTTTTTCCTTTTCACCCTCCACATCAAGAAAAAGTAGATAATTTATTTCAGAATCTTCAATCTGAAATATTTCTGAATCACACACGATGCATCAAATAATTGTTTCATTTTGTCCACAGAAAATCCCCCTAATAGAAGAATGTTTGTTAATAAATAAAAATTAAATTTTAAAAAAAAGAAAGTTGAAAGCAGTTGTAACCCTCCTATAGTTCAATTAGGCTATTTAATAAGACTGCATTTTAGATTTCCATCATGTAACAGAGAAGAAAATGAGTTATGTCAATAACACTGTCAGCAAGGTCAAGCCCCACAGGAATCCCTATGAATTCCTTCTACAATCCTGTGTAGGTCTGTAAACTATGTCATGATCTTACCCACCGCATTGGTGAAGCGTGGAGCTTATTTTAGACTGCATACTGACAGCCTAATTCTGTTTTTACAAAGATGAACTGGATCTCCAGAAAGGCACAGAGCTGTCTCATAACACAACAGGTGTCCATCAGGTAAATCAATTTTCCTGAGCAAAAACCTTTGAAAGCTTTTACTGAATCTAATTTAAAGAAATAAATACTGAAGATTCCATGTTCTAAAATCCACACATGACATTAATGATGAATGCTAATTTACCTTTTCTAAAAAGACACATTTGTACTTGGATCAAATAGATACATAGGTAAGAACAACAATTACCCATGGTAATACTATTGCCCCTGTTCAATACCTCTGAAGGTATTCAAGACTCTTGAGATCATGCAATTTCTAAACATGTTAATGCTAAAATGCCTTTTTTTTGCCTAAATCATGATAGAAACATCAATACTTTAGAAAAGTTTGCAGTTGCAAATAGTGATTAACTGATTATTTATTCTCATTTTCCTTCTTCATTCTTTTCCCAGGAATTAACCCACTTGTATTTTACTGCTTGTCTTCACATTTTTAGAGAAAGTAACAGTATTTATAAGAAAGATTTATAACGAAGTCTCCACTATGAAGCTATATCACAGTAATGCGGAGAGTAATCATTAAGCGACACATTGTCATGTGCCCACTGACTTCAATGAAGTTGCACTTATTAAGTAGAAAAGCATCATGACCATCATCACCCTATAATATGGGTGATACTTGTGTTCACTAGTACACAAATATAAAATTCATCATCTTAGTTCCAGTTCTGAAATCTCTTGAAAGAAAAATTAGTGAGCACAATTATTCAGATAATTTGAAAGTTACAAATGTCCAAGCTACAACTGGAATGTGATGGCAAGCAACGTGATCTTGCCTCTCACAGTACTGTGAAGCAGGAGGGAAATAAAGGTGATATTTGACTGAGCTTATTTAAAAATAATAAGACAACATTTCTGCTTCCTTGGTGTCTCTCATTCAGTGCCCACTCCCTGCAGGAATGACCCAGTGGTCCTGAGGAACACACTTTCTGATTGCATGGTTAAAAAATGCAGCCTAGTGCATATACATTAGAGAGTGGGAAAGAAATGAAAGCACAGACAGTTATCCTTTGGGATGCTGGCAATTAAAGCATGTGTAAGTTATTTCTCATTGTTTCCAATAGAGGGGACCATGGCTGCAAATCACTGAATATTGACATGTCTTCATGTCTCTTAGTGCTTATCTATTATTAATCAAAATGAAACCAGTATATTCTTCTATTATTTATGCATATATACCCTTTGTATTCAAGTAGTAAAAGGCCTGATTAGTACCGTATGCTGCTATTATTATTATTATTATTATTATT
>NW_010156970.1:0-3324 GCF_000695765.1 Mesitornis unicolor
CCTCCCCCGGGAGGGGCACCGGGCCGGGCGGGGCCAGGAGGGACCGAGGGGGCGGGCGTCACCGCCACTGCTCCCCCGCCTCAGTCTGAGCACCGCCGCCGGACCCCCGCCAAATCCCACCCGCGGGCTGCCCTCGGGCTCTGTCCCCGGCCACGCGTGTCCTGGGTCCGGCCGTGGGAGCCCAGCAGGGGAAGTGAAGCGAGTGTGAGGAAGGAGTATACCCCACTCCTATGGTACCGGAGGAGCCCCGAGCTTGAGCTTCTTAGCAGGAGTGCTGCAGAAAACAGAACCAAGAAGACAAGACGGTTTGGGGCAACCAAAAATACCACGAGTTCCACAGGCTCAGACGTCGTACCTATTAAATGAGTTAATCTTGAGGCTTAACCTTAAGGGGATCGTCAACAGAGCTGCAGCAATGAAACTGAATATCTCTCCATGCCCACTCTGCCGAGGGGACCCTCTGCACCCCTGTCCCGGGCTATCTTCTGAGTGGCTTCTCTAAAGTGACTTTATCATGTTTTATTACTGTGCCTGAGCCACTTGCCACAGAAAACAGCTCACCAATGCCATGGGATCATGGCAACCTTTCTGGTAGCTGTCCTAACCCAAGGGAACCATTGCTGAATCTGGTTCTCCAACTTCTCCGAGCAACACAACTACAGGGAGTGGTCCAGCCAAAGTGCCAGATTTTACGGTGTCTCCTTTACACTTGTTAATGAGGAGAGATGGGCACTGTGACAGTGATCGGATTTCGCCCTGCAACGGAGGTCTGAGAGAAGCAGAGTGGGTATCTTCCAGGGCTGTATCCTTCTCCACTGACTATGGCAGCAGCCTAGGTGGCCAGGCTGGACTAGACACCTGGCTACCAGAGTGCCTGAAGTTGGGTAAGATGAATCCAACCCAAACAAAGTTTTGGAATTTGCTGAAGAGTTCAGTGGAGTTGGAAACTATCCATACTTACTAGTAGAATAAAGTGAATTCTTTAGAAACAGGTCATTTGATTTGCATTTTGATGACCAATGACTAATTCCAGTTGAAATGACAAATCATGACTCTGATCGTATCTTATTTTTACTTCAATTTGAAGGTAAAATAACAATCACCCAAGTAAGAACATTAGACATACTGACAGAAAGCTTTAAGACATAGTCTAAAATTATATCATACATATCCTAAATGCACTTACTAATTTCTATAGTTATTATCATACAGAGATATTAGTTTAATAATAATCCAGCATATTCTGAAAAACAACATTCAGTTTGCAAGAGCAAAGCAAGAAATCATTTTTATCACTCTAGAAACAGAATCTCAATATAATCTAAAAAAAAACCCCTACCAAATGAATGGCTCTTGCAGTGTGTGAGGGAGCTCACTGGACTACATCCATTTCAAGCCATGAAAGAAAAGAAAATTCCAGAGCTCTTAATGTCAAGAGATGTTTTGAAATCTTCATTACTCCATTGTGCATTGACCACAAAACTTCCAGCAAGATTACAGGGTGCCTTTTCTCACATGCTGAGTGAAGAATTTTAATGTGTGTGAATAATTTTCCATGCCACAGCCTGCAGCTCTAGCTCCTAATTTTGGCAGATTTATGCATAGGGTGACCACATCTTACAAAGTGGCCTCACTGCATCCCCACACTCTCTGTCCTCCCACCAGCAGCACTCCTGCACATTCATTTCCTCTTGTTGGCTCAACAGAAGCAGCCCATGTGACAGCCTGATACCTGTGACACTGCAAACGCCCTGTAAGCAACTGTGCTCTGGCTCCATCACTTTCCCAGTGCCACACTGAATCTAATAAGATGCCTAATCCAGAGCTTGCATTGATCCAGTTTATCAGCTTTTATGGGGTGGAAGGGACATGCAGTGACAGCACTGGAGACTGAAGCATCAGGGAAGGTGTGCCACGACGACAGTTCTCACCAGCTTCAGCCCAATTCTGCCACAACCACCTCCCACCAGTTCACAGGACTGGAGGTGACTTTCTCACTGTTAAACTTTCACCACTGACAACTGAGATTGCTCCTCTCCCACTAGCACCCCTATTTTTACACTAAGGCAGTTCAAAGAATGAGGAATAAGCTAACAGGCTAGCAAGCAGAGTGAGATAAACGTGAAGTCTGGCATCTACACGCTGACCTGGGCTATAAGGAGGCAATGACATTCCTCTATCACAGGTATGTCTGTGTTGCTTGTCACAGCAGTATGTCACACTGCCATGTCCTGGCACAGACCACCACCTGGGCTGCCGGCTGTCAACATCTCCAGAAACCCTGGACGAGTCCCTGCTCTTGTCCTGCTGATGAGGTATGAGCAGTGAGGTGCTCCCTCCAAGGCATCATACTTGCTAAGCCCGTCTACAAAATGCTGGGCCAGGAGCAACAGCTTCCCACAAAAATAAGGTAGTGACCACACTAGCAGTCAGTTTGGTTCACAGGATGAGGAGCAGCAAGAGAAGCCGTCTCTGTCATGCAGAATGAGGACTCAAATTTGCCTCCCATACAAGACAGCAGTGTCCTCTCTCTTCTTCTCTTTTGAAACACTGAAAATCTATACAGGCTCATCCAGTTCTTACCATAAAACATGTATTAAGCTTAAAAAATATAGATAAAACATAACTGGATACATACCATAATCACCAGTATAATTTCAATGCAACAAATACTGGTATTTTTAAATTGATGAAACAAACCCTGTACCTAAAGTTACAGACATAGATAGGCTCTGGTGTCTCAGTGAAACTGTTCCTGGGTCTCAGTGATCTTAGTGGGTGTTTTACAAGTGGTTTCCAGAGCCAAGGTCTCCTGCACCTTTGATGACGTCTGTTGATAATTACTCCACATGGGTACTTGCCCACCATTGCTGTCTTCGCACAAAGCAGGCAGGCATTTGTATTCTGGCAAATTTCAGAGCTGCACGGGCCATCAGCAGCTTTAGGATGGGCTATAAAGATGAGCAAGAAGGTGGTGAGGGTGGTTGGAAAGAAATTAGTAAGACTCAGAAGGGCTGATGAAGAAAGTTGGGAAGAACTGAATGGAGATGAAGAATGCAGCCTCGGAGAGAGGGCAGAAAGATGCAAGCACAGCTCAGGAATGGCAGCAATTAAATATTCAGAGTTTTCACTTTGCTAAATATTACAGGCTTACAGATGTGCAACTCCGAGCTAAACTACAGCTAAGCAACCAAGAGCTTGAAGATTATTTAACTACATACAGAGAGAAACATGGGATTTTAAAAGCTCTGACAAGGTATCACTGCCAGGTACAGCACCCATGGGGAAAAAGTGAAAAGGAACACAACAGGCAAATTTTCCCTA
>NW_010156970.1:3355-8717 GCF_000695765.1 Mesitornis unicolor
TTTTAGTATCATGACATTTAAAGACTCAATAGACAATTGTTTAGCCCACAAATTTCAGACTACACTAGGAACAAGAAGCTTTCCAAGATACCAATATATTAAAAGATGATATTTTTCTACAAGCAGCACAAATGGGAAAGAAAATTCAAGTCATTTATTAAGGGTAATATATAAGATCTTATTAAGCAGGGGCATGATATTTGCCTTAATTAAAACAAAATTTAGTGTGATTAACTTTGGACAGAATACTATTTATAGCATGCTCTCTGTGGTAGGCATGGAATTAAAGCTGTTCTTTATTATTACAAATACAGAT
Organism: Mesitornis unicolor; assembly: GCF_000695765.1. Lineage (NCBI taxonomy): Eukaryota > Metazoa > Chordata > Aves > Mesitornithiformes > Mesitornithidae > Mesitornis > Mesitornis unicolor. The sequence goes on from NW_010156970.1 coordinate 3,672, forward strand.
AATGCCATTTTCTCACTGAAACAAAGTAAGTGCATCGGTGATGCTAAACTAACACTCCATAATAGCCCATTAATAGTCTTTGTTTTAAATACAAGAATACAATTAAATGCAATCAATCTCCTAGTAGAGGGAAAGTGTTAAAAATTGGAGCCCCAGGAAGAATTTATGTGGTACTAGAGATCTGGAAATGGTAGATTTTATCAGCTGGTGTTGCCTGTGCTCTTGCAGTTAAAATGTCTCACTAAAGGTTTCCATAGCCAAGCAAACCTTCCAGAAATGCTGAATCTTTAGGACTGAAAGTTCAGTCAGATAAGGACTGTATAATTATTCAGCAGTCACATGAATTTATCTGAACCTATCTGGACAGAAAATGAGGCCGTTAATCTCACAAAATCAGACTCACACACACTTTACAGTAGTACTGATTTCAGTCTGCATAGCAATACTTTCAGAAATGCTTCTCATTGTGCTTTGATGCATCACACCAGTATCCACATTTCCAAACCTTTATGTGTCTCTTTCCATGCTTTTATTCACCTCCCACTGTACAGACCAGGGGAGATGAACAAGAGCTGAACAAAACACCCTCTAATCCTAAGGTGACCACCTTTTCCTGTCCAGCAAGCATTAAACAAGTTTTTAATACTCCACCCAAAAGCAGGGCGCTGCCTAAGTACAAACTACATGAAAATATAAGAGAAAATAAAAACTTAATGTATCAAACCAAGGCCCATCTATCTTGTCCCAATGTCCAGTGGCATTGAAAAGCAGATTCCTAGGACTATTAGAGTAAGAAAAGCACATTACACTATTTTCCCACTGTACTTTTACCAACCTATAGAAAACTGTGGCTTAGGAACTTCCTAACTGGCAGCTGAGGTTTTGTATAGTATAGTAAATTTTGAGCATCACCAGTCCAAAGCATCCTTGCTGTGGGTTACAGGACAGGACTAGAAGTAATCAGCTGGCACCGTCCCTCTGTCACCGCTTTGACTTGACTACCTGCTCCTGTGCCCCTCTTCCCGCAGTGCCAGGACAGCCCAACACTGGTACCCAGGAGATGGATGTTATTCACACCCCAAGGAGGTGGGTGCCTTCCCATGTCATGGCAGCACAATACCAAAGTACCACGCTGAGCCACAGACCTGTCTGCATGGCGCCTTCTGCCTTTCAGGATGGAAAAGGAAAGGCAGCTTCCCTTGACGTGAGCCACTTCTGGGGATGTGCAAATGGCTCCCGTACAACTACCTGACTGTGAGCTGCAGGCCCAAGATGTCATAAAAATAAATTCTTTGTTATTTAATGCAGTGTTGTTCATAGCTTTGCATCAAAGGCCCTGCAAGCATTTGACTCACCATCACAGCAACATATGACTGGAAAACAGAAAAAGAAAACCTAGTTTCAGTGGAATCTAATAATGAAAGTTGTTGTTTTTCTTTTTGGAAAACATAGTCAGAGAGAGTTCTGAAATGTTGCAACAAGCTCAGAGGGGCATCAGCAGTTGTCCTGAGGACACATAGTACAATGCAGAGTTTTGACAGGAACCAAAAAAGCAACAAAACCAAACCCAGTATTTGCAACTGTAATGACATTCATTTTGCTATATCTTCTTCCCTTTCCCACTCCCCCAGGATAACAGAAAAACAAAGATAGGTAGGATGGAGATGAGAACACTACCTCTGCAACACATCTGCAGCTGAGACCAAAGCCAGTAAGGAACAGCTTACAAGAAGATACTGTTTGAAAGCAAGTGAATCAAGTGTTTATATCAGAAACAAAAATCTCTCCACACTAACAGAAAGTAATTCTTCATGCATATAGGATGAGGAAGTTGGCAAAGCTGTTGTGACTTAAAGACAACCAGAATTACTAGAATTAACCGTTCTTTGCTTCAGTGTACATCTTGACTTCAATCCTGTTAAAGAGGGAAATGGGAGAAAATGTGAGTGAAGTCCAGACTGGCTACACTGCAAGATAAGAGATACCAGAGCTTGATGGGATTGTGCCAAGGACTGAAGAAATCCAATCACACGTACATGGAGAACTGTCACACTTCTTACCTGCAGGGAGTAAATCAGAGAGCCAGATACAAAAAAAACATCTGCAAAGGCTTCTGAAAAACCCTGCTATGTGTGTAATATTCGCAGAATATTACCACTTACTGATATGTGTACAGAAGTGAATTCATCTACATCCAAGGCACTGGAGCTGAAAAACATACTTATGCTTAAAATATGGATATTATACACAAAAAGTGTCTTATTTCCTAGCTGATTCACAGTCCAAGCAGAGTCAGAATCACTTTTGCTTCCTGTCCTGCAACACTGACACAGAGTTAACTTTATCCTGGATGGTTTAATAATTTTGTATGTGTTGGATGCTTTATTACTCGTCAGTAATTATTACATGCAGCACAGGAAACCTTAAGTGTCAAAGCTGTAGCACTTTTTAAAAGCAGACAAGGGTGATTGACTAATTCCATGGTAATACGGGATGCTATTTGCCTCTGCTAGCTTTGGCTATCCAAAAACTAGGCTCCTACTTTAAGAATTAGTCGTGCCTCTCCTTATGGTCAAAATAATAAGGAACAAACCGCACACTGGTGACAGGGAATCCTTCATCGACACAGGAGCTTGGATACCACAGAGGACCACAACACTTGTCCCTAGTAGGGATTATTCTTTGTTTATACCCTGACATGCACATTTGAAATGGCAGTCCTAGGATTTAGGAAAGGGTACCAACCATACTGGTCTCACAGAGCAGGGACACATGGAAATGTCTTGATATGCTCCTTAAAAAATGTCCAAATGGTCTTGGCTGTGCACTGGCCTTAAGCAGTTTGACTGTATCTTAGCTAATGGCTTTTCTCTTCTGCTAAATGGATGATTTCCATCAAATAAGCTCCATGTTCGGCCATTAATTCAATAATTCTGACATCAGGAAAGATGTTTATCCATTATTCTGTGTTTGCTTTGCACACTGGTGCAATCTGGAGCGAAAGTGCATGACAGCAGTAACAGTAAGGGCAGGTTTATTTTGTATGTGACAAGCATAACAAGAATATGGATTACAAACTCTAGCATTGAAACATACCTTCTAAAGTTTTTACACTGTTAAAACTAATTATCTATTTCATATTTTAGTTTCTGTCATCTCTTAATCCACACACAACTTTCTGTCAGGCACTAAAGTTCTGCTAAGGTAAATTAAAATACATCTTTAACAAGTATGACTGAAAATGGATTCTGCCCGATTTAAGTACATTTACTCTTTTTTCCTTTGCTTGCATTTTGACAATATGTTCTTATTTACTAATATCACACATTATTTTATTAAAATTAGCAGTGATATTATTTATGCAAATAGAAGCAATTGAGCAAGATGTGATATGGTGTCCCTCATCCTATTTCAGTGCTGTCTGTAGCCTCACCTGTTAATTTTAGCCTGCTGAGAGATTGCATAAATAAATACAGAGTTACCCACTTTGTAAACATCATGACTATATTTGAGCTTAAGAACTTGCAGAAATGCTTTTCTTTCTACACCGTCCCATGAGAGAAAGAACAGATTTAAATACTTTAGGCTTTCTTTATGCATTACGCGAACCTCCACCAAAAGCAGGAGAAGACAAAGGGCTTTGTGAGAGCTGTAGTGCGTGAATGGGAACCAGATTCTAGGAAGCATCAGTGTGGGTTGGATGCAGGGATAAGCCACAGGCTGGGAGCCAAAGGTGCCACGCTGCCAGCCGAGCTACATGTACAACACCAGGGCTCTGCTGATAGCTGGAGGGATGGTCTGCAGAGAAGACAGCAGATCGAGTGTTGATCCTGCTCAGGTTTTCAAAGCTTCAAGCAACAGCTTAATTGAAGAATTTTTTGGTACAGTTTTTGGCCTTTCCTTGGCAAAATGCACCTGGCAAAGCCCAGACTTGCTACACAGGGTGTCTATCCTTTGAATCTTGAAAGGTCTGCATGTGAGATAGTGCTGTTGTTGTTCATATAGGCTTGATCCTTCCCATTCATTGCCCATGTGTGTTTGAAGCAACTGATGTGATTGAGCTGTCACTTGCCAGCACGTTGCACATCCTCCCCAACAATTTCCTGGCCACCTGGCAATGGGAGACTGTCACCTCACTGCTGAAGAAGTGAAGCACTCATTTGCCACAAGCATATTGGCACAAAATTCACAATTTTTACACAGGGATCAAATAATTATTAGTCAAATAAATATAACCAGACATCAGTGCAGAACTGTATACTTCACTGAGGTTGTGGGGAAGACATCTAAGATACCCACAGATCTGATTTTTCTAAGGTATCCATCCCCATGGTATTTGTCTGCAACAATATAAAGCATGCAAGTCTGTGAGATATTATGTACATCTGTTTCTGGGCATATAAGAACTTGCCAAACCTGTGATCATTTGCACATTTCAGTATGTTCAAATGAAACCAATAAAACATTGTTCTTAAGAAACAAAATCTCAACTGCACAGTGCAATTCCCAAAATCTTATTTGTTTCTTTCATAGCAGACTTGATAGATATTTGTAAAAGTGGCCAAAATTTCTCTGGTTATAAGAATTGACGTAATCACTAAATATATTGCAATTGTGTTCTGGCATTTGCTTGGATATCTGTTCTGTGTTTTTCTTATGCTCTTAATTGTTTAGAGAGGTTCCCCATTTCTCAGAAGTTTCTAATTATTTTTTTGCCAGGCAGACAAAAACCACTTTCAAAAAGATGATCCATTATTTAAAGGTGTTAGATCAAACCAGTCCCTACTGTAACTTTCTCAAATGCAGCGCTGCTATTGAATTGTAGTAGCTTCATCATTGTAGAATTAGCACATCTGCTTTTAATGTACTGATTGTCCCAGATATATTGGATACCCCTCCAGGTGAAGGCAAACTGGAGCCTGCATTCTGCTGCTAAAGGAATGAAGAAAAATGCGTTAGCAATATCGATCGTGGCATACCATTTACCTGCCTTGGACTCTAGCTCATATTGTAGTATGTCTGTCACAGCAGCACTCATAGGTGGTG